>NW_003303747.1:2502371-2618649 GCF_000142945.1 Phytophthora infestans T30-4
CCACTGACCGCGGGTCTCCGGTCCGAGACAATCGTCTCCGGGAGACCGTGATAGCGGAACACGCCATCGACGAACAACCTTGCGGTTTGTTCGCCCGTCACAGTGACGGGAACTGGAGCAAGATGTACCATCTTGCTCAGCCGACACACGAACACCAAAATTCCGGTGTTGCCGTGTCCGTCGGCGGGAAGCCCAAAGATGAAGTCAAGACTCATCGACTTCCAACAATCAGCCGGTACGGGCAGGCTCTGTAGTGGAGCCGAAGAGTGCCCTGCGGGTTTAACCCGCTGACATGTTTCACATGTCTTGACGTACCGGGCGACCCACTTGTACATGTGGGTCCACCAGAAGGACTGAGAGACCGACAGAAAGGTCTTCTCGCGGCCCAAGTGGCCGCTGGAGGGCGCGTCATGCGCCTCCGCGAGGATGTCGAACTTCAGATCCTCGTCGTTGGGTACGACCACCCGTGGAGGATCAGTGGGCTCCACCCGATAATAGAGGAGGCCCTCCTTCAACTCATATCGGTGGAGCCGTGAGCGCTGTCGCGACGAGAGCCAGTCGGACTTCGCGCTCGTTCCGGCCTTAAGGAACTTGACGATAGGCGCGACAGCCTCATCGTCCCGATACGCCATGCGTATCCGATCATATAGATCCGTTGTCACCCGCGTGATGTGGGCCAACTCATAGTCGGGACGCCTAGAGAGGGCGTCCGCAAGCACGTTGAGCTTGCCGGCTTGTACTCGACGCGGAAGTTATATTCCGCGAAGAAGGACAGCCACCTCGCCATCCGTTGGGAGAGGTGAGGCGAGTTAGTCGCCGTCCTCAAGGACGCGTGGTCTGTGTAGATCACAAAGGGCGTAGAGCCCAGAAGGTGAACACGGAACTTCACAAGGGCATATTTCATTGCCAGGAGCTCCTTGTCATGGACAGGGTAGTTCCGCTCGGCGGCTTTGAGCTGCCTGGACTGGAATGAGATGACTCGTTCCTGTCCAGCCGTGTCGTCCTGCAGCAATGCACACCCGATGGCGTAATCGGAGGCATCGCAGACGACGCTAAACGGCTTCGTCTCGTCCGGCAGAGCCAGGACAGGGGCCTCTTGGAGACTGGCCTTGATGCTGTCAAAAGCATCCTGGTGCTCTTGCTCCCAGCGCCAGTCGACGTCCTTCTGAAGGAGGCTCGACAAGGGCTTAGCGAAGCCCGCGTACCCAGCGCTGTACTTGTGAAGGTAGTTGGCCAAACCCAACCACTTTCGAAGATCCTTCTGGGATCGGGGCGTCGGCCATGCTGCTATGGCCTTGACCTTGTCTGGGTCAGCCCGAACGCCCACGTTGCTTACGAAGCAACCGAGAACTTTGATCTCTGGTGACGCGAAAACGCACTTGTCGATGTTGGCGTAGAGCTTGTTCGCTCGCATCACGTCCAACACTCGACGGAGGTGTCCTAGATGCACCTCCATGGCCGTCTTGCCTCCCTCGGCACGGCTATGGACGAAAATGTCGTCGAAGTACGTCTGTACGAAGGTACGCAAAGGGCGGAACAATTGCGTCACCAGGCGATTGAACGTCGCCGGGGCGTTAGACAAGCCCTGCGGCATGACGAGCCACTCCCAAAGCATGCCGCTTGGAGTGCTTACCGCGGTGAGCGGGATGTCACTCTCTCGCATCAGGATTTGGTAGTATCCGTCTACCAAATCCAGCGCACTGTACAGTACGCTCCCGGCCATGTTGTTCAACAACACATCCTTTCGTGGGATCGGTGTTTGGGCCGGCACCGTTGCGTTGTTCAGCTTGTTATAAGCGTGAACCAGACGCCACTTTCCGTTCGGCTTACGAACGCAGAAAGTCGGCGTCGAGTGCGGGGATTTCGACTCCCGCACCATGCCTGCCTTCGCTTTCGCGGCGAAGAAGGCATCAATGACCTCGCACTGTTCGCGCGGGAGAGGCCATTGCCTCGTGACACAATACTTTGTGCCGGGCACGAGATCAATCTCGTGCCGTACGCCTCGATCCGGTGGGAGTTGGGTCGGTGGGTGTTTATTCACCACGTCCGCATACTCCGTCACCAAAGGATACACCGGATCCTTGGGGTTCTTGAGAATCTCAGAACCCAAGCGCGCCTGACGCTGCTTGTTCATGTCTTCCAGGACGTTCTCGTCCAAGACAGAGGAGGAGTTCAGCTCCTCCTGAGTGGTCTCAGGTCTCATGAGTACCATCTCAGCGATCTCTCCAGCCTTGAGGTTGGCCAGGAAAGACTCAGCCGTCATTTCCTCGAGGTTCAGTATCTCTGCAACCTCTGGCAACGGTTCCAAGTGGACACCAGATGCCTTGACGGGTAAACCCGTCTCGCTATCGAAAATGTGATAACACTCTTCCACCGGCCTTGTCGGAGGAGCCCGGGCCCTGGACTCCGAGTCGCTTGAAGCGACGTCGATCGGAACGAAGTTCGGATCCGACTTGAGGCGGCGGCGGCGTCTTTGCCGACGGCTTCTGTGACGGGGAGCTTTGCTGCCCACGTCTAGGGATGTCGTCGCTACGACATCCGAGGCACTCGTGGCCTCGTGTGGTACTGTTGTACCCACACAGGAAGCGTGTTCAACGCCTTCCTCTTCAGTTAAGGTCTGGGCGACCGCGTGTGGCACTGTGTTACCCACACAGGAAGCGTGTTCAACGCCTTCCTCTTCAGTTAAGGTCTGGGCGACCGCGTGTGGCACTGTGTTACTCACACAGGAAGCGTATCCGACGTCTTCCTCTTCAGTTATGGTCTGGGCGACCGTGAGTGGAACTCTGTTACCCACTCTGAACACGCTGTTCTCAGTGTTCATGACAGCTGCAGCTGTCTGCGGAACTAAGTTACCCGCCTGTGGACCTAAGTTACCCACTTGGCCGGCGCCTCTTCTGGGCGCGGCCACCATCAAAACATCCTCGGAGTCGTCATATACGTCGACGACTCCCAAGCATCTGCCGGATGCTTTGGTACCCTGGCAGCCCTCGCGGGCGCCCCGGGTCCTGACAGAGGTGGGAGCATGACTCACCAATGCTCTGTCGGACTGCGCAGGGCGGCTGGCACCGATTGCCTTGCCTCGCCAGTCGATCCAGGGCTCGTGCTTCTCAAGCCAGGGCATGCTTAGGATCATATCATATGGATCCATATCGAGAACAGTGAGCTGTTCGAGGCTGTCAAAGTCTTCAAACTTGACAGCCAGATCCACTTGGACGTTGGGGACAGTGACGACCTTCCCGTCGGCCAGTCGCACTGACACCGTCCCGTTGCCCTTGCTTTCTCGCAAAGCTTCGGACAACTTGTTGCTGTTACGAGCAACCGTCTGGCGGCGTGCGAAATTCTTCGACGCCCCAGAGTCAATCAAGATTCTAAAGGGGTGATCGTACCCCCGTACACATCCGTGTACTACGAGCAACCCGCCGCTGCTCTTCGCCGATTCGAGAGTGCGAAGACTCTCAGGGGCTAAGTCCCCGTGGTACGCGCCACCCGCGCACCCATCACGAAGACTTAGTTCTTCCCCAGTAGGGCGCCCCGCCCCTACTGGTTCCCTGCGTTCCCCTGTCCCCGGGATCCTGGCTTCTGCCAGCGACCCTTGAGGACGGGCTTGGGGAAGGACCGTCTGCGGAGTCTTTCCGCGGGACAGTCGCGCTTGAAGTGGCCCATCTTCCCACAGCCGAAGCAGCGGATGTCACGCTGTTCGGCGGACCCGAGTTCCATGGGAACTGGTCCGTTGGGGCTTGTTCGACCGGGAGCCGACAAGGAACTCCCAGGCCACGCTGAGGCCGGCGTACGCGCCTGGCGATGGCTGTACTCTTCTTGAAGAGCCACTTGAATCGCCTCTTCAAGGGTGCTTGCCTGCACCCGGAACAGCTGAGTGCGTGCGGGGCCCACTCGAAGGCCGTCCATGAACACAGTCATCTTGATGTGTTCATTGAGTGGGTTTCCCACTAGGGACGCCGTGAGCTCCCGTATCTCTTGCACATACTCGTGCAGTTCGCGTCTTCCTTGTTTACACGCGAGGAAGCGCGAACGCTGGCGGTACTCGTAGTTCGCCGGGAGGAACGCGGCTCGGAGCTGTTGGCACAGCTGAGCCCAGGATGTGAAACATCCAGGGGATGTCGCTTCCCGAGTGTACACCCAACTCTTAGCACGACCGCTAAGGTTGGAGAGTGCAAAAGCAACACGCAGTTGCTCGGTCGAGATCAGAGCCGCGTCCATCGCGAGCTCTACTTCTCGGACCCAGAAGTGAAGGTTCTCGCCTTCCTTCCCTTCATACGGCTTTACCTTCAGCCGTATTTGGTTTCGGGTGAGGCGGGTTTGCTTTCTGCCGCCGGAGCCTGCAGGGTTCTCCCGCACATGCGCGATGAGGCCCTGCTCGTACGCGTCGAATGCATTGACGCGCTCGAGCTGCTCAGCCGGTGTTGATACCACCAGGCTCTGCAGGGCCTCCATCCCGAAGATGCCTGCCATCTTCCGAACCGACTCGAACTGAGAGTCGTTCATATGGGAGAAGTCGTTCCTATCCATGGCAACGAACTTCGGAGGTTCAGGTAGTCTACCCGCGATGGCGTGGATTGACTACAAGTGCTACCAAGTGTGACGGGGTCACACAGCACCTTGCGCTAGAGGAAGTTATCTTCCGAGAGTATACAAACTCTCAGTGAACGGCAGTTCACAGGTCCCCTCTTTAATTAAAGAGAGCGAAGTGACCTAAATAAGGTAGATTGTAAACTGAGTATATTTATAGGTAGGTTAAGTTTGTGGTTAATACAAACTATCAGTTACCTATAGAAATGCAATGTCATTTAACCAATGGTTGGTTTTGAATGACCTTGGTACCTTGTACCAAATATCCCGGAGTATGACATGTCATACTCCTGAAGTGTGAAGTGTCACACTTCATGTAACCAGGGTACTCTTAGTGCTACGTACCCCGTTACAGCCTGTAAGACACAGCGGGTCAAACACACTATGCAGTGGCTTATCCAACGGCATGACACGTACTACGACGCGTGGAGACAGTGGGCTTTCCGAGGAGCGAAGCATCCGTGGGCTGCAGGTGTCTCGCCGACGCAGGCTGGAGGAGAGAGGACCGGCTCCCGGACAATGACGCCGGGGAACCAATTACAACGCTTGATAGGTGGGTGGATAGCCCCTCGCGCCCTGCCCGTCAGTCGGAGAACTGCGCGTCAGCACGAGCTGAAGGAACTGGCGGACACTGCTGAGAGTTGTCTGGAAGATGAGGAATGGCATCTTGAGCTACGAGACCCACTCCCTCCCCCACCTGAGGAACTGTCAGAGGAAGACAAAGTTTTCTGGCCCAGCTACTACTGGACGGACAACCCTCATATCTATGACCAAACAGGGAAGATGTTGACACCGACCAAGTACAATCGAATTCAACCGACGCCGATAGCGGCATTGAATATCGAGCGTATAGCGAAACGGGAATGCAAGATGACGATACCACACACAGATTCAGGCAGACATCGAGCAGCCAAATTGCAACGGTGGGCCATAGCTATTCTATGTAGTAGTCCGCGATTGGGAATAGGAGAACGGATGCAAGTACGTGACGTAGCAGTCATGAGGCATCCACCTTCTTTCCAACAGGATTTTCAATGGAGGGTGGTTGGAGCGCACACAATACATGGCGTCGCAAGCGCAGAAAGCGACAGCGGAACCCCAGCAGTAATACTGGACCAGATGCCTAATGGAATTCACTGGCGCGTCCGGGCAGTCGGAGAGGGGACCGCAGAAACCCAGCAGGATATTAGTCGGCTTCAACAGCACGAGACCGAAGGAAGCATAGTTTTCTAAGCACACCCGACCCTCCATGGCTTTCCATGGACAGTGCCGGACACTATAGCGAACAAGCACGTCTTAGCGGCCATTAAAAAGCAAGTCTTTCGGCGCTACAGAGGAGAAGGCCCCACAATCGCCGGGGTGATCACTAGGCTAGAGCAAGCCGCAGCAGAAAGTGAGTGGCACGCAGCTGCTTTAAGCCAAACGCCGACAACACTATGGGCTCATGGTCACGAACTTACGGAGTACCAAGTTTGGGTGGGGTATCGCGCGGCCCTCGGGCAGCTCAACCTGTTTCATGAAGGCCGACTCATCGACAACAGCTGTAGGAAGCAGCCAAAGTGTCACGGCACGAAGGAAACCCTGGCGCACATCCTGTGGGACTGCCCCTGCGCGCAGGCCTGTTGGCAACGTTTAGTGGCACATTGGACAGGGGTACAATGGGGTCTAGTGCACATGGGGCAATTTCAGAGGTCCTGTGCCAGCCGAGCCCCACCAGCGATATCATCAACAGTGGAGGTCTTCTTGAAAACCGAGCACCCGGATGAAACAAAGGACTATAAGCAGACATGGAACCGACTGTGGCGTGTCTGGTGCACCATATGCATCACAAGTCTGTGGATACAGCGGAACAGGGTGATATTTAAGCACGAAGAGGTGACGATTGCAGGAAGTGTGCAGGAGTTCTGGGAGACTGGCAACCGTCAGATCCAGGCGCTTGCAAAACGAGAACGTCGCAATCCAGCAACATTGCGGGCGGGCACAAGGCTTCTTCTCTGTCACAGGAGAATGGAGCAAGAACCGACAGAGAGGCCTCCGACGGAGCCAAGCCAAGCTCAGCCACCGGACCTTCAGGCACCGGCGCTGTTAGTCAGGCTGCGGATCAAACAGACCTCTAATCGTCGATAAACTGACCAGATAGACTTGTCTGATCTCTCTCTCTCTCTCTGTACGTAACTTCATTCTGAAGCACTACCAGGATAATAAAAATAACTAGTATTTAACACGGTTACAGGTCTTTTTGGGTACCGTAGCCGGCCCACTTGGAGTTACAGACAACTCTGGCTATATTCTCCAGATACCTCTCTTATTGATTCCTCTTTTAGAGATCTGTCTCTGGAGGATGTGCCGTCCATGAAAATGGGAACGTCGCACTGGACCCGTTTGTCGCACTGGGGCCAACTTTTCTGGTAATCAAGCGGATTTGCTAAAACTTTAGAGTTTGGAGACCACCACTATATATAATTATTCATAAATTAAAGGTCAGCACAGTTTCATGTTTGAAATATTTAAGAAACAATCACAGATTTTTTCTAAAATACTTTCTGAAGATGAGTAGTTTATTTGATTTATTGTAGTTGTAAGATCTACCGCCTGCTTAGGACGGATGTCATTAAAAGGGGTCATTTAAAAACCTTAGCGAGGTTTTAAATTTGTCTTGACTTTAAACCAAAAAATGATGTCGCACTGGGGCCGATATTTACGGTATGCATTCGATGCAGCGTTATTGCCTGAAGAACTAGTGGACAGTCGAGCTCACTGCTTGCCGACGAGCGCATTTGTCTAAGGCTGAAGAGCATCGTCAGATTTGAATTTGAGGGCTTCTACATGTTGAGTATGGACGAATGCCACAAGGAGGGATTAATGGTAGCTCCAAAATCGGTAAGGTTAATATAGTGATTGCACCACTTGGTAGATCAGCTAATATAAAACAATATTACCTAATATTTTCTTCTTAGATAAAATAATATTATTAAAAATCAGCTTAGTACAAGTATTAGCTAATCCGAAGCTATTTGCTATATGTTTTCGTAAATAGTACTACATGTAATCCAAGGAACATACGTTGATATGTTTTTGTAAATAGTACTACATGTAATCCAAGGTTATACGACTAGCTGAAGTATTACTTAGCAATGGTGAGGGAAATGAAGTCGGGCTAATGGTAACCAAATCTCATATGATATTTTTAAAAGTAATAGTACTATTTTCGATATCAAATTTAAAAGTAACTATTTTTTTAAAAGTTAAAATAAAAGTTTAAATTTAACTTGGACATTTGAAAATATTAAATACGAGATAATATTTTTTGATATTTCCCACTTAAGTACCTTTCTTGCTACCTTACCCTCTGTGAACCGAGGGCTCACTAAAGAACTCTGTCGGTCAGGTTCTAGAACAGCAGTAGGCTTTAAGACTGACGAGTATGTGCTCTAGTATTTCACCGTGACACAGACAAAGGCGATCGAGATGGAAAACTGCAATCGCTTGCAGTTGTTTAATGTCGATAGAGCAAAATCAAGATATTTGTTCTTGTTCTCTACCGATAGCCTCGTCCACATCGTGCGTCTAATAAACCTGCAGCCTGTAACGCTAGATATATGCGCTCAGCAGTGCCAACACACGACGCCAACCTTGCCGTCACTGTCACAATCGTCCCGTACTCCATCTCCCTCACGGTTGATTAGTAATACTTCAGCTAGTCGAACGCTAACGACATCTGGTTGGTGGATTTAAACAAATTTCGCAGTCTTTGAAAATTATAATACATGTACCGTATTAGCAAATATTAAGTTGATATTTAATAATATCATTTTGTCCTAGAAGAAAATACTAGGTGCTATTTTTAAAACTAACTGGTCTACAGGTGATATTTTTACAATATTAGCTTCACAAAATTTTGGAGCTACCATTAGCCCGGGACAATTGTGAGAGTGATGGTGTGGTGTGCTGGTACTGCTGAGCGCATTTATCTATTTAGCCTGTGACGCTGCAGGTTTATGAGACGATCTAGACGAGGCTATCGGCAGATAACAAGAACAAACATATCGATTTCGCTCGTCTCGATCAACACGAACAAACATATCGATTTCGTTCATCTCGATCGGGTCACAGTGAAATACTAGAGCAAATACTCGTCAGATGTAAAGCCTGCCACTACTGCTGCTTTAGAGCTTGACCGGAAGATTTCACAGAGGGTAAGGTGTCAAGAAACGTACTTAAGTGGGAACATATCATCCAATATCTAATATTTTTTAAATCTCTGAGCTAAAAACGAAACTTTACTATTATCGCTTGAAAAACAACGGTACTATAGATATTTAGTATCAGAAATAGTACTATTCTTAATCATATGATATCTGGTTACCATTAGCCCCTGGCTTTAAGCACCCACTGCGTAAAGGAATCCCCGCTTTACGGAGTTAATAGTAATGACATCCTCTGCTATGATTCGTACGCTTTCGACAATTTAATCTTATGATACATACGGTTGCCAACCTTTGACGCGTTAAGAGCATTGCCACCGGTAGGGGCAAATGTTAAGTAAAAGTAAAATTTGCCTTCCAACTGCTGAAATTGTGTGGCACCGGTTGAAGCAAACATGAAGAAAATCTAACCACGACGCAAATTCGGGGCATCGTGCAGTCATATATTCGTGCAGGATCCCCGCTCTGCGTCGGACAGTGGCATCCTGTAGACCAATCAAAAGCTTCGGTCGATGTGTGGATGAGAGCAGAGAGCACAAGATCTCACTGCGAGATTAGATCGTATCATTACCTGTCGCGATCTGTTGGACTTTGGTTTCTTGTTATGCCGCCGCCTCGTGGTCGTAATTACGACGCTGCGGAAGATCTTGAACTCGCTAGAGCATGGGTGCTTGTGTCGACCGACGGGTCAAAGGGAGTAAACCAGACTGCTGAATTGTTTTGGAGTCGAGTGAAGAAGACGATGGAGGAGTCTGACGCAATTTCTGAAGCGATCCGGACCGGTACATATGATCTAAGATCATGGACGTCATTACGATCACATTTTAAAGACATATCCAAGAAGGTTTCCAAGTATGTTCGATGTTTGCAGAAGATCGAGTCACTTCAAGAGTCTGGATCAAATGAAAAAGACAAATTGTTAAAAGCACAAGAGCTATACGATCGGAGAACAACAGTATTTTTCAGTATCAAGTTTGCTATGCGGAGCTCGCTAAGTGCCCAAAGTTTCAGAACTCCTTTATGGATACACGCAAGCGCAAATCCGTGGACTCGGATGCCCGACCGTCTGCTGGGGCTGTTTTGCATGAGGAGACAACCTCGCCACAACTGGAGCAGCAAGAGCCTGATCTAGAAGCTAAAGGAGTAAAAGCTTCTAAGAAACTACGGGCACAAGTGAATCTTCAAGCACGAGCCGTTAAAGCGCATGAAACTCTTTCCATTTCTATGGCTTCAAAGACAAAAGTTGCAAAGTCGCACCTCCGCATCCAAGAAGAACGGGCGCTGCAGTCCATGTTAAACGAGCTTTACGCAATTGAGCCAAGAGATGAAGAGCATGGCGCATCTCTGCGAAGTAGACGAAGCAGTCTATTGGAGCGTCTGGGAGCTTTCACCACTACTAACGCTAGCGGCTCGACATCGTCAGACGTCAGCAATTGAGTTTCAGTAAGAAACAAGCATGAATAGAAACGACCCTTTCGATTTGTTTTATTTTCTTTGTTGATGTTTTGTGAAATGAAAAGAAATTGTAGCGATTACCATTTGATATGAACTACTTTCACCAGCATGGTAAGTCCATAAATGATTTATCACATCGTTGCGCAATTTGAAATGAGCTGCTTCTTTTTCAATGCTGGTAATTCGCGACGCAAGCTCATGAATTGATCGTGGACGAATTCCATCCGGTCTATTCACAACAAATTCAGGACTTGGACAAGTTACATCATGCCCGTCAAATAGATATTCATGAACGTCTCGTAATTCACCGCGTCCATCCTCAACAATCATGTTGTGCAGGATTAAACACGCACGCATCATTTTGCACATGTTTAACCTAGATCGCAGTCTACAGGGAAGACTGAGTATGCGCCAGCGCGCTTGAAGAACGCCGAATGCTCTTTCAACATCCTTTCTGCATGCTTCTTGTCTGATGGTGTAATATTTTTCACTATTTCCTCGAGGCTGATGAAGCGGCTTCAAAAACACCGGCCAGTCGGGGTAAATTCCGTCAGCTAAACAATACGTCATCGAATACGGTTTTTCATTCAACTTGTACTCCACACGAGGAGATTCACCGCGCATTAATGCATCAAACACTGTGGACCTGTCCAAAATGTTAATGTCGTTTAATGATCCAGGATGGCCAAAATTGGCGTGCCAAATCCAGAGCTCTTCGTCTGCACAAACCTCTAGCACCACTGTTGATTTCTTTTCCTTGCCTTTAAACTGCCCAGCCAAAGATGATGGATAGTTTTTCCACTCCCAATGCATACAATCTATGCTAGACCACATACTAATAAACCCACGGCGAGCGTTTGACTCCAATAATCGTAGCAAGTCCGAGTCTGTTGGTTGCCGTAAGTATTCCTCCCCAAAACATGTATTAACTGCGTCAATAAAATGTGGCAAAGAGTCGTAGACGACTGTCTTACTCATCTCCAGATTTTCGTCCAAAGCGTCTGCAGAGTCTGCGTAAGCAAGAACCCGAAGAGCTGTAGTCACTTTCATCAGCGGATGAATGCCCAAGTCCCCTTTGCAGTCAGGGCTTTGCTCGAAATAGGAGTCGGTGGTTAAAACACCATCGAAAATGCGCACGAACAACGTTTTGCTCATTCGAAAGGGGCGTCTAAAATCATCTGCATTGTAGACCGGATTTGGGCCAAAATACTGCTCGACCATCCTCTCGTAGCGAGCTCTAAAATCACGACGCTTGTTGGGGGCTTTTCCTGGTAATGAGCCTCCTCTTCGTGTACGCGTTGCCTTCTGGAATATGCTGTGTCACGCTTTCTAGGCCCGTGAATAAGGCAACAGCTTCGTCATCTTCTGCTTCACTCTCGTCCTATTCGTCATGGAAGCTATCCTGGCCGGCGTCTTCGTCCATCTTGGAAAGCAACAAGCCGTATGTTTTCTGCTTCTCCGTATTAGCGTTAAACTTTAGTTGAGATATGACTGGTACCGGTGCGAAATCAGTTGTAGCAAAAATATGTAAAGGTTTAGTCGCACACAAAATGAGGTCATTTTTCCCTATCCTTTTACTCTACCGGTGACAATGCTCTAAGAAACGATTCAGAGATTGTCAACCGTATGTCTCAAAACATTAAAACCTCGAACGTTGTGGCTCTGAAATAAAGCAAATAACCTCGTTTTCGGCTACTGTACCATTTTGTTGCGAGAGGAACTCGTTCACTTTACAGCTCTTTCCCCGAGAAACGACATCGAGCCAAGATAATCATGCAATCAGGCTACGTTTTGCTCGTGGCGCTGGCTACCCTCGTCTTCTCACAAGAAACTAGTGGTTCGACACTTTCCTTTCCGAGTACAAGTCCTTTGGATTCTGTCAATGAGCAGGAAAGCAACCTGTCCCTGAGGAGGCACACAGAAGACCATGCGGTTGATAAAGAGGAAAGGGCACCGACATGGATAAAAAAACTAACCAACCTAGCTGACTTGGGAAATGCAAAACTACCAGACCTGGGAAAATTTAAGCTAAACCTACCAGACTGGGAAAAGATCGCGGGCTACGGGAAAGCTACTGACACGGCAAGCAAACTTCTAAGCACGAAATCCGATGATTCCAGGCTTGAAATTATCAGTGGAGTTAAGGATATCGACGAGATGAAGGCCCTCTTTGCGATGTCCAAGCCTTTCCTGAAGAAGATGTTTCCAGACTATGACGACACCACGTCCTTGGAGGCGCTTTCGACAATGATAAAAAATTCTGACTTGAAAGAAGACGTGAAGGCATTGGCTTTGTTAGCATTCCAACGCTATGCAGACAGCGTAAGAGCCGGTACCTCGAAACTGGATGTTTCTCCGTGATGAATTTTGTTGGCGGCATCAACCTCAAGACAGATAATAGCACAACCAGTGCTTCTGTATATGTGTTGAGTCATCTTAGTAAGCAAAACAAATACCACTACGTTCCACTTCTCTTGTCCCTGTTGCCGGATTTGTCAATATTTGTCGTGAAGGGATTTAATTTGTAACGGGGTTACATGGTGTGGAACACACAGGGGTACGAAGTACCCGGAGAGTTAGCAAACTCTCAGTACATAAGTTGGAGAGTTAACAAGGTCTCTCAGTACGTTAGCCGAAAGCCACACGTTATGCATTTGCTTAGGTTTAACTATGCTAGATAGTTAAAGAGATACATTTACCCCTAGGCGGCTTGGCCGCAATAATAGTAAATAAAACACTTCTGGTTTTGAAGCATAAAAGTTAAGGTGTTAACTTTGAGCCCTGGTCTTGGGCTGTAAGTGTCCTTTGGATAAGGAACTTAGTATTAGTGACTCTTTGAGTCGAACGTCTTCCTCTGACGCTAAAGCTACGGCAGCCCCGCTGCACTTGGTAGCACTTGTAGTCAATCCCGCTCCTGAGTCGGTTGACTATATCCTCTGCGAGGATGGAACACCCCGTGTTCGCGAATTTGCCCCCGGCGCAGCAGGACGCGCTTACTAAGCTTATGTCCTTGCTTGGCCCGGAGGGCGTGGCTCATCTTGCATCGCAAGATCCAGAGGCGGTCACTGCCAGGCTGGAATCGTTCTCCCGCTACGAGAACGCGCTCTTGGAGCATGTCCAAGAGAAGATGAGCGCCGCAACGGCGGCGGCGTCGATGACGCGTGAAGAGTCTATGAGGCTGAAACCGCTCATGGTGAGCGTAAAAACCTTCGAGGGGAAGGATGGAGAGAATCTCCTTCTCTGGACCCGTGAGGTCGAGATGGCCATGGGATCGGCCCTGCTCCAGTCTGAGCATCAGCGCGTGGCGCTGGCTATCTCCAGGCTTGGAGGTCGCGCTCGCGAATGGGCACTAACGTGCGGCACGTCTGTTGACGCTTCATTTCCCACTTGGGATCAGCTGAAGCAACAGCTTTCGCGCGTGTTCGCGCCGCCTAATCAGGCGTACCGTATCCGGTCAAAGTTCCTTGCCACCCGGCAGGGTAAGAAGGATTTATTGGACTATGTCCAAGAGTTGAGAACTCTTATCGCTGGAATGGCGGCGGACCCTCTTCCGGAACTGCTCAGCGTGACCGTGTTTATGGAGGGACTTCGTGTGAGCGCAGCTCGAACGGAGGTGTTCCGTGTACACCCTAACTCTTTTGAAGAGGCGGTGGATGTGGCATTGAATGCCGAGCACAACTTCAGGTCGGCGCGACCTGGTTGGAGCGCTGGTAGCGCAAGCTCTTCGAGCGGTCCAGAGCCGATGGACCTCAGCTATGCTGAAGATGAAGAAGCGGAGCTTCTTGCTGCGGAGCAGCGCGCCGGCATCCGCCGATGCTTTGTGTGCAATAGCACTAAGCACTTGAGGGCCTATTGCCCGCTGCGCAAGAAGCGCGAGGCTCCGGTGAGCCAACCCTCCGGGTCATCGCCGGGAAACGGCAACTCCCAGTAGGCGCGGGGCGGCCTACTGGGGAAGAACTGAGTTATGTTGTGCCTCGAAGAGGTAGAGGGCAACGGGGCTCAGCCCCGAAGAGAGCTGAGCTCTCTTACGAGAAGAGTGTGTGCAAGCCGGGCTTGCTGGTCGTTCAAGCGAACGTGAAGGGCTTTGCAAAGCCATGGAGAGTCTTGATTGACTCGGGAGCCTCGGGCAACTACGCCCGTCGCTCCACCCTAGAAGGGAGTCAGCTGTATGCTGAAGCACTGGAAGTGCCAACAAGAGATACGATCTCTGTCCGTCTCGCGACGGGGACACTGGTAACTGTGTCGAAGGTCTCTGTCGACCTTGGAGTGAAGTTTGAGATCTTCGATAGCGTGGAACGCTGTTTGGTCTTAGACCTGGATGCGAGGTATGACCTCATCCTTGGCATGGTATGGCTGGAACGCCATGAGCCATGAATCGACTGGAAGTCGAAAACGCTGGGTGCGTCGCCCCCTTGCACCTTAGTGAAGTTTTGGTGAGTCATGAACCCACCTCTGCTAGGAGCAGAAGCGCTTTTGGCGCGAGCACGAGGCCGAGGCGGCCGTAGTGCTGGACATTGGTATGTCCGAAATTCTTAGCAACGAGGTTGCTCTTTGACCTGAGGGCGTACGTGGTGCGGCACGCTATCCGCTGAGAGGTGCAGGTCAGGTCAATGACCAACTGCTGGGTCCTGGTGAGGACGAGCGCGGAGTGGCGCGTCATCCACTGAGTGGTACGAATCTGGTCGATGACCTACCGCTGCGTGACCCGAGGGTCGCGGTCGACTGCGAGTCGAGGCACCATGGGCGTGGCCCAGGAGATGCAGGTGAAGTGACACCTAGTTCACTGTGTGAAGGTCGAGGACCTCTTGGCTTTCAGCCGTGTGTCTTGCGAGACACTGTATCCTCTTCGAGGAGTGATGGTGCTGCTGCACCCGGTGGTGGTGACGGAGATGTCGCCACACCGCCCTCATCCGGCCGGGCTCGGTCGCGGAGGGAGAGGAGAAGAAGACGCAGGGCGTCTGTGACGTCTTCGACGTCGGACGAGGTGTCCAACGTGACGAGCGGTGATGCTCCACGTGATTGCTGTGAACAGCTGTATACACTCGTGAACGGAGTGACGGGGAAGGTAGAAGGCGATATCAGCCTTGACACTCTGCCCGCTGCAGAGGCTCTACTAGAGCTGGACGAGATGTCCATTGCCGAGTTTGGCGAAGCCTTGAACGCAGGCGAGCCAGCCGAGGTGGTCCTGCTGGGACCTGAGGAGGAGTTGAACTCCTCATCCGTCGTGGACGACGCTGTCCTACAGGACACCAAGAAGGCGCTGAGCGCCAGAAGTGGATCGGCGATCCTCAAAGCTCCTTCGGATCCCTTCAATCCTGTGGTGAAGGAGTATGGAGACGTTGTCTCGAAAGACCCATCGATGAGCCTGCCTCCGGATCGAGGCGTATGTCATGAGATTGACCTGGTTCCTGGAACCAAATACTGCGTGACAAAGCAATGGCCTTTGCCGAGAGAGCAGTGTGACGCATTCTTCCGTGCGAAGCACGAGGCAGGGATGGTGCGTGAAAGTAAGTCTCCGAACTCGACACCCACATTCTGTGTCAGAAAGCCGAACGGCAAGTGGCGCATTGTTCATGCTTTTAACAAGCTAAATGCGACCACTATCCCGGCGCAAACGCAGATTCCTCGCAAGGATGTTCTGCAGAACAACATGGTAGGCTGTACGTTGTACAGCGCGCTCGACTTGGTCGATGGTTACTACCAATTGCTCATGAGAGCGAGCGACATTCCGCTGACAGCGGTGAGTACTCCGAGCGGTATGCTCTGGGAGTGGCTGGTGGTGCCCCCGGGGCTATCGAGCGCACCAGCAACGCTCAATCGTATTGTGACGCTGTTGTTTAGGCCCCACCGGGCGTACGCTCAAACGTACTTTGACGATATATTCGTCCACAGTCGTGCTGAGCACGGAAAGTCAGACGTGGATAACCACATTGACCACTTGCGAGCGGTGCTCGACCGCATGCGCACTAATAAGTTGTATGCCAGCTTGGACAAGTGCGTCTTTGGCGCGGAGGAGATACCTTTCCTCGGGTGCTTCATTGGGAAGCGAGGCTTAAGGGCAGATCCTGCCAAGGTCAAGGCCATCGTGGACTGACCGGTTCCCAAGAATCAAAAAGACTTACGCAAGTGGCTAGGCTTAGCCAACTACTTGCACAAGTACAGCGCGAACTACGCGGAGATGGCTCGGCCATTATCAGATCTCCTTAAGAAGGACGCACCATGGTGCTGGAACGTCGAGCACGACGGAGCATTTGAGGCTGTGAAGGAGAGCCTCCTCCAGGCTCCGATCCTTGCGCTACCGGACCCGGATAGTCCGTTTAGCGTCGTCTGTGACGCATCCGATTTGCAATCGGTTGTGCTTTACAACAAGCAGATGCCGAAGGGCGTGAACGCGTGATTGCGTTTGAGTCTCGCCAGCTCAAAGCTGCAGAGAAGAACGATCCAGTTCATGACAAAGAGCTACTTGCAATGAAGTATGCTCTAGTCAAATTCAGGGTACACCTGCTAGGATCTAAGCCTTTTGTGATCTTTACTGATCATGCGTCGTTACGCACTGCGACACAGTCGCCTCATCTCTCTCAGAGAATGGCAAGATGGCTTTCCTTCTTTGCCGAGTATAACTTCGAGGTGAAGTACAAGCCGGGGCGGCTTAATGTAGTGGCCGATGCGCTCTCGCGCAGGCCGGACTACGAGCTAGCTCATGTCACGACAGTGACGTCGTCAGTGCCTGACTTGATACGCGGAGCGTATGCACAAGACGACATGTGCGTAGCGCTGCTACGGGCTCTTGGGAGCGAAGAGTTTAAAGACTCTGACAAGGAATTGTCTGGGCGCTTACGCGCGAGGCTGCATCGATACTCACTCGATGGCGGCCTGCTGTACTACAGCACCGACGCTGAGGATAACCCTCGTGTAGTCGTTCCTCATGATGAGGATCTAAAGTATCGAATCCTCTACGAGGTTCATGATACGCCCGTGGGCGGGCACTTAGGTCGGGAGAAGACCTATGGCTCGGTGAGCTCGATGTACTGGTGGCCCAAGATGTATAAGTGGGTCGGCACCTATGTACGCACGTGTGAGACGTGTCAACGGACAAAGTCCGCGCCGAGCACGGCAGCGCCATTGGCGAGTTTGCCTGTCCCCAAGGGATGTTGGCAGTCCATGAGTATGGACTTTGTGTTTGGCCTTCCCAAGGATAAGGCGGGAAGCACGGGGTATTGTGGTCTTTATAGACCGATTGAGCAAGATGGCTCATTTAGCGGCGGTGCCGGACACCATTGATGGTGAGGGTACAGCTTTGCTGTTTTTAGACCGAGTCTTTCGCCAACATGGCTTGCCTGAGGCAATTGTCTCGGATCGAGACCCGCGCTTCACCGCGAAGTTCTGGACATCCCTCTTCATAGTGCTCGGCGCTGGTTTCGACATGTCCACAGTGGACCATCCGCAGACCGACGGTCAAACCGAACGCGTGAATCGCGTTGTGGAGGATACCCTCCGAGGCGTATGCGCTGAGGCGCCAAAACGCTGGAGCCAGATGCTCCCACTCGTTGAGTTCGCATTAAATAATGCAGTGCACGCCTCGACAGGCTACACTCCGTTCTATGTGAACGGCTCGGATAACCCTCGCGTCCAACTGACGCCGCCACGCAGTGACTCAGGGCTTGATGGGGGAGGGATAGCCGAGCGGCTAGCTGATGTCAGTCCTGTTGCGGTTCGCAAGCAAGTCGATGACTTTGTCTCTTTGAGACTGAGCGTAATGCGTCAAGTACGCGACGCTTTGGCTGAAAGCCAAAACACGCAGAAGGAACATGCAGATGCCAAGGGCAGAAGCAATGTTGAGAGGTTTGAGGTCGGTGACCAAGTTTTATTAAACGCTAAAAACCTACCTACTCATGCGGTGTCTGCAGTCTTCAAGACGAAGTTATGAACCTCGGTTCATAGGACCGCTCAAGGTCGTGGCCAGGAAGGGCCTAGCGTATACGTTCAACCTTCCGAAGAAGATGCGCACGCATCCGGTCTTCTATGTCGGCTTGCTTAAGCCATACCAAGACCCTGCTCAGGTGAGCGCGGAGGCGTTGGCACCAACGGTGGCTGGACCACGGACAGCTGCAGGGCAGCAGGTGGTAGAGCCACAGGAGGCTGAACGACAGCAAGTGGTGGATCCACAGATGGCTGATCAACAGCATGTGGCAGAGCCACAGGTCGCGGAGCGAAGTGCTCGAGATGCAGGAGCAAGGCAAGCTGAACGTTCAGCCGAGCAACTGGACGCTCAAGGTCCGAGACCTGGTTGTGAGTCAACAGTGGTGGCTCTAACCTATCCACAAGGTGGATCATCTCTTCGAGATCGACAGATGGGCGGTGAACGTGAACGTTCGCGTCGTGGACGCCGGCGTCGTATGGACGCAGACGCCGTTCCGGCAAGTGCTGACTCTCCCCGCGAGAGCCCAGCTGACAAAGGCCTCCTCCTGCTCTGCTCGATGAGCATGGTGAGCTCCACTTTCACGTGGACCGCCTTGTGGCGTGGCGTAGACGCCAGGGTCGTACCCAGTACTTAGTGAAGTGGAAAGGTTACCCTCACTCACAGAACTCATGGGAGTTTGAGGTTATCCTCCGGCAAGATTGCCCTGACGTCGTTGACGCTTACGACCGGGCACATCATGTGCCGAAGCGCCACCATGGCGTGCGACAGCGTCGCCAGGCGCTGGGCGCCTCCCACTAGAGTGGGGAGCGATGAGGTCAGTAGTTGAGCTCAGGCTCTGACCAGTGGCTGCAGCAGCCAGCTCGTACGTATGAGCGGTGCTCGCAGCGGGAGCAGGAGGTGGAGAGACCTCGTGATGATAGGTACATGGTCCCGAAGGAAGCAGGTGCTTCGTGTTGTGCTGAACAAGGTTCAGCACAAGCGTCTCGATAGACGCATAGTTGTTTTGAAACAACTTGCTCGATGAGCATGATCCAAATGTGGATGCGCTGTAACAGCGAAAGTGGTGTCCCGGACGGGGATCGAACCACTGGCCTTTGACTTACAGGCCGGAGCTCTACCATTGAGCTATAAGGGCGATGCCCGTACATCAGTCCGAGAACGGACTACTCATGGTATGAGAGGGCTGCGCCCGGGTGAATTGTACCACCGACCTGTGGCTTTCAAAGCCAGCGCTCGACCACTGAGCTGAAAGGGCGTTGCCCTTAAGCTTGTCCATTCAAGGACAACAGTTCATGGAACGAGAGGGCGTGCCCTGGTGGGTTCGAACCACCGACCTGTGGCTTTCAAAGCCAACGCTCGACCACTGAGCTAAAAGCGGATTGCTCTTAAGCTTGTCCAAGCGTGAACAATCGTTCATGGAGCGACAGGGCTGTGCCCTGGTGGATTCGAACCACCGATCTGTGGCTCTCAAAGCCAACGCTCAACCATTGAGCTAAAATGGTGTTGCCCTTAAGCTTGTCCAAGCGATGACAATCGTTCATGGAACGAGAGGGCTGTGACCTAGTGGGTTCAAACCACCGACCTATCGCTTGTGAAGCGAGTGTTCAACCGCTGAGCTGTTGTCGACGACTCGAATGAGGCAAGAGCATTGCTCTAAGCGGTTTGCAACTCTTGGAGTAGGCGCGGAGCGCGAGCGTAGGTCTGAGACCGCTAGAGCACGCTTGGAACATTGGGCCGTAGGCCGACGACGAGAAGTTGGGCATCAGCGATGCGTAGGCGTTTGTGAGCTCACGGAGCCGTACAACGCTGGTGTGAGGTGTAGTAACCTCCGCCGTCTTAACAAGACGTGACCTCGCTGAAGAAAGTTCCGAGAACGGAATGTTCTCATCTTAGTGGGGGAGAGTGTAACGGGGCTACATGGTGTGGAACACACAGGGGTACGAAGTACCCAGAGAGTTAACAAACTCTCAGTACATCAGTTGGAGAGTTAACAAGGTCTCTCAGTACGTTGGCTGAAAGCCACATGTTATGCATTTGCTTAGGTTTAACTATGCTAGAAAATTAAACAGATACATTTACCCCTAGGCGGCTTGGCCGCAATAATAGTCAATAAAACACTTCTGGTTTTAAAGCATAAACGTTTAAGTATTAACTTTGAGCCCTGGTCTTGGGCTGTAAATGTCCTTTGGATAAGGAACTTAGTATTAGTGACTCTTTGAGTCGAACGTCTTCCTCTGACGCTAAAGCTACGGCAGCCCCGCTGCATAATTGGTGAAAGCTGATTCTTCTATTCAATGAGGCGTGATGAAAAATATGCCTTTTTAATATTGAATGTTGGACCAATAATTCACGGGTACTAATACCTTTTTTGAATGGCGGGTAAATGCAATGCAGGACCATGGAAATACGATGCGGTCGGTAACCCACCCTGTACTAGTAGGAACAGTCTGAGAATTATTAGAGTGTAAGCGCCGTAGGCGAGGCTTGAGTGTTAGCTGCTGACACAAATCCAACGAAAACGAGCAGGTGGAGGTAGAAAGAGCTGCTATATTGCGGCTCCTCCCCGGCTCTGGCAAGAACATCACTGTCGGGGTCGAGTTTGAGCGCGAAACCCGATATTTTGCTATTGCACCAGATGACCCCACCGTCGTTCCAATAACATCAACCTTTTAATTCCGAGCTGAAACAATGGCTAGCACAATATTTTTTGCAAATGAGCCCCATCGTAAACTAGTGTGTCTTTTCAGTATTAGTTTTGAGAGCATCAAACTCTTGTGCAGCTCGTTTCAAGTGCTGTGATTATCCATGTCCAGCTATGACTATTTGACATATTCTCGCAATTGCCAGAATTTTTTTTTAGCCAAATTTACAATTATCAGTAAGTACCATATAGTATGGGCGATAGTGAGCAGGCTCAGCAGCAGTGATTACGAAAAACCAAACTCTATCCCTAAAATTATAAAACAATTACGATAGCTTCCATATTTCTTAATACAATACATTTTTTTGACATCACAAAAATGATTACATTTTAAGTGATCAAATCTAAAGAATGAAGTCATCACGCTTGGTTTTGAAATTGACCAGTAATTTTCCCAATCGAAATCTTCTAATAGCGCAAGCTTAGATATTTCTATTGGTGGTGTTGGAATCCAGATTCATATCTAGGACCAGAGTCAACGTGAAGTACAAGACGGATGGTCGAACTACGGGACCTGGCACAACTGAGTTGAGCACAAAGGTGCTGTGCAGTATAGTGAAGACAAATGATGCCAGGCCAATGCATGGGAAGCGACTGCATGGTCGCAGAAGAACGTTGAGCTGAGGAGTAGTGAAGCTAACAATTTAATTCATACTTTCTTTTACCTTTCAGTGGACTGGTGAAGTGTTCCTAGGGCATACGGATCAAGTGCATTGTCCAAGAGGGTTCTGAGCCCAAAGACTTTCGAGTTTTGTTCGCTAACGTGATCTAAGATGTCAGGACCATTAAAGTATACGAGTGATGGTGTCCCAAAGAACTGGGATGGGAAGGATTGGCAGCAGTACAAATGGGCGATGGAGATAGTCTTAAAGAAGAAGAAACTCACGGATATCGCGAATGGGAATCTCACGAAGATGATGCTCTTTACGTCGGAGGCTGAGGACGAGTTTGACGATCATCAGTTGACCATCATGCAGCCCATCGGGATGTCACTGCCAGCAGAAATCTTCCACCAGATTTGCGACAAATCCACCGGAACCGACATGTGGAAAGCGCTCTGCGTAATCTATGAGAGCCGGGAGAACCGAACTACTATGGCTCATAGAGCTGAGAGCATTAGACACGAGCTTGATATGCTCAAGCTGTCCTCGGGCGGAGATGTCAACAAGAACCTGAGTACGATGTTCAACTTGCGGACGGACCTGCTGTCTCTCAACTTTCAATTCGACGACACCGCGATGATGGGGTCAATGTTGAACAGTCTACCGCACACGTATGAATTTGAGAGCTTGAAGAGTGGTGTTCGGTACAATTGTGCTGACACATACATCACCCCAGAGCGGACTCGAGAAATTATTCGGGTTGCTGACTCTCGACAGAGAGTTTTTCAAGCTAAGAGCGGGAAACGCAGCCAGAAAAGCGGTAGTGTTGATAAGCAGAAGGCCGATGGCAATGGACAAAATCGCGAAAAACCTGAGAAGTCTTAAGACACAAAGAAGAAAGTGAAAAAGTGCTTCGTTTGCGACAGTACTGAACACCTTATTTCGGAGTGTCTGCAGAAGGTGAAGAACCAAGACGGGGCCAGAGCTGCTGGAAGCGAGCAGAAGAAGAAGGCACGTGCGAATTTGACTTGTGTGGACCACAACGCGTCATTAGGCTCAGATACAGAAGAAGTATCAGAAGAAGGGACGGACGCTTTGGACGCTATACTGATCGACGCCAGACTGCCGGCGGAGAACAGCGAAGAGAATGAAGCGGGTTCAAACATGGAGAAAGAGGCAAGAGGTAACGAAGCTGGTGCTACTGTTAGCTGTTGGCTCGACGGCCTCGAATATGATGAACATGAAGTGGACACAAGTAGTGGATGGTGGTACTTCGATACGTCTGCTAACGTGCACGTGACGGGAAACCCGTGGTATTACGTGGCGTTTACACCGGATTTAAATCAATCCTAGCATGTACATGGGGTTACGCCTGCGTTGGCTTCTCGAGTGGCTGGAGTAGGGACTGTTCAGCTAATAAGTGAAGTTGAGGGCGAGCGGAAGGCAGTGTACCTAAGTGACGTCTTCTACATTCCTGGTGCTAACACATGGCCTACTATCAGTCGGATTAGCTACGGAACAAGGCTTTGGCTTTGATTACCATGGACAATTGAGGTGCTTTCGCGTGAAAGATGAACACGACGATACTGTAATTGTTGTAAAACCGGAGGATGGAACTTGGGGATTTCAAGTGAGCCATCCATCCATAAATGGATTTATTAGTCCACAGGATCGACCGTTGTGCAATTTCACAGTTGCAAAAGGAGTGGCTTTTTTTAAACTCTGGCATGAGAGATTGGGGCATGTGCGTCCACAATACTTGAAGACGATGGTCGACAAGAACCTCGTAATGGCAAGATGTTAAGGCAGAGAGAGCTAGGAACGTGTGACGCCTGTCATATTGGCAAGCAGAAGCAGCGAAGACACTGGAAGAAGCTGGATCGCAACACAAAGACTCCAAACCAAATGGTATATGCTGACTTACTGATCCCTAGTAAAGCTAACGGTACTAAGTTCGAGGCTGTTCTCGTGCTCATGGATGGGTACACTCGCTTTGTGAAAGTTCACATGTTGACTAGCAAGTCGAGCGAGGTGGTGAGCCAGCACATGAAAGAATATGTGCTCTGGACTGAAAGACAATCTGGTCGTCAGCAGGATGGCCCTATTCGAGTGAAGTACAAAGTACACCAAGTCTTGACAGGCAAAGGTGGTAAATTCGCTAACACATCAATGGATAGCTGGTACGGAGTGCACGGCATCGAGCATGTGAAGGTGGGTCCAAAGAGTTCACAGCTGAACCTTTGCGAGAGATTGCATCAATTTCTCGTGAAGATGACGAAGTCGATGATGCATGATGCTGGATTTCCTGTTAGTCAATGGCCTGAAGCGCTGCGTAACGCAGTGTACATCAAGAACAGAACCTACAATAAGGGAACGCAGAGCTTTCTCTATGAGATGATGTTTGGGATCCGACCCGACCTCCATCACATCCGCAAGTTTTGTTCGCTTGCATATGTGCACGTACCAGTGACACCAGGTCGGAAGAAGCACCATGATAACGCGCGACTGGGTTTTGTGCTCGGTTTGCCGAAGATACCGTGGGTTGTAAAGTCTACTTTCCTGATGATCGTACCGCTAAATTCGTATCAGAGCTTCGCATTAGTGAAAATGTGATGTACCGAGATCGTCATGGAGCAGATTTGGAGGACGACGACTTGGAGTCGTTGCACTTTACGAAGCGCAGGAACATGGAGCCGAGTACTGAAAACTCAAGGCTTTACGAATCTACTATGGATCTGAGTGAAGTCGGCAACTCGAAGGCTGCTCCGATGATGAGCGAGGCCACGCTCGAAGCGACCAGAGACCTCGAGGAAGGCGAGGACGATACTGCGCAACGAGTTGACGAGCGAGATGAGTTGATGACGGAGCTTAGGGAGGCACAACGAGCGTCATTACCGTCAAGAGCATCTGCAAACTGGACAGGACTGGAAGGAATTGGAGACACAGTGACTGAACCTCCGTGTGTTCCGGATGTTGAAGGGGTAACGGCGGGTTTACCTAGTATACTGACTGCAATGCAGAGTGAACAATACCACAACCAGAGTGATGATCTTGTACAGAATGACGTTGTGAATTCTGAAGGCTCAGAGTCAGCGAAATTTACGACAGTGTACGGATACACGAAACCTGACATGACGTGATAATGAGTCTGCTGTCAGTGTGTGTGGTTCATTGGTGGTTAATGCTGATGGGAGTTCATCTGAAGTAGGCACTGAAGGGCTGCATGCAAGTGAAAACCTCTCTGAATCGGTTGTGAATGAAACGAATCTTGTAGCCGGGGAAGACGGAGATATGCTGGTTGACGTTGATGAGGAATTCAGTGAAGATGCTGACAGCGTCACCATTGCCAGTATGTGAGAAATTGGTATGCAAGCGCCAACGAGATGAAACTAACTCAGAAATGGGTCGTGTGGAGATATGTGCGGAACGTGAAGGTCCGAAGCGAACTCGAACTGGTCTACGTGAGTATCACGAGCGTCGTCGGCCTAAGTATTTGGATGACTATGCAGTCAACGCGGTGCAGAATATGTCATGTGTACTGGATGCGAATGGACGTCCTATACGAGCAAGTGATGTTCAGATTTCACACAACCACCGCGAAGCTATGCGAAGCAAATACAGTATAATTACTGTATTTGCTCCGTCGACCAAAACAATTGCCGTAATCTAGGCAATGAAACGAGGTAGAGTTCTGGAAGAGATTGCGTTTGAGGATGTTCCGAAGGATGCTAAGCCTATCAAGACACGCTGGGTCTATAGTGTGAAGTCGGATTTTCAGGGGTTTGTGATTCGCTTCGAAGCTCTACTAGTTGCTCTTGGCAATTATCAGAGACCAGGAGTGGATTTCACTGACACGTTCTCGCCGGTGGCACGAATGTCTTCTTTCAGGCTTCTAGTGGCATTAGCTGCGGCTCTGAGCCTGAAGCTCTACGGAGGAGATGTTGATACGGCATATCTAAATGCATTACTCGGGATCCTGCAATACGTGAAGTCGATTGACGGATCTCCGTGTGAAGTGGATGGCCACATGTATGTGGTGACCAAAGCGTTGTATGGATTGAGGCGGTCTGGGCGCGAGTGGAGCTCTAAAATTAACCAGTAGCTTCTTACTCGTGGCTACCAGAGATCGTTGACCGAGCCCTGTCTGTACTATCGTATTGATGGAGAAGATGTTATACTTGTCCATGTGTATGTGGATGATAGCGTGGTAGCGACCAAGGATGAGAGGAGCAAGAATGTATTCTTTGAAGATTTGGACCAAGAATATGGACTCAAGGACCAAGGACTATTGACTACATATCTTGGGGTTGAAGTTAATCAGACAGAGGGGCAGATTACAGTCACTCAAACACGAAATTTTGGAGAAGTTTGGCTACGGTGAAGCTCATGCTGCGGGAAATCCCATGGAAGTGAAGGCTAGATTTGTCCAGCTGGAAGAAGGCGAGACTGGCGACACTAGTTTCCCGTATCGTGAAGCTGTGGGGTATGCTGACGCATTTGCCGACAAGTACACGTCCTGATCTGGCATTTGCGCTGAGCCAGTTGAGTAGATTTGTGGCAAACCCATCAAGTAAGCACGTTGGTGCATTAAAACGTGTCCTACGCTATCTTGCGAGAGCTGTGAACTATGGAATAACTTACGATCGACAAGAGATAAAGTCGAAGGCTATAGTACTCGAAGGACATTGTGACAGTGACTGGGCCAATGACCCAGAAACTCGGAAGAGCACGACAGGATTCGTTTTTACACTAGCCGGTGGTGCCATTTCATGGATGTCGAGACGACAGTCCATTGTAGCCTTGTCCACTGCTGAAGCGGAGTATGTGGCTGCATGTGAGGCTGCTATGGAGGCAATTGCATAGAGTAACATCTTACAGGAAATTCTCCCGCACCACATTGTGGAATTACGCATTGGTATTGACAACCAAGCTGCACACGTTCTAGCTACAAAACCTACCTACAGTCGCCGCACTCGACACATCGAGTTGCGTTGGCATAACGTGCGTGAACAAGTGGAACGTGGAGTGCATAATCTACATAAGATAAAAGGGGATGAGAATCCTGCTGATGCTTTTACGAAAGCACTGGACAAATAGCGTCTTAAGAATCTGATTCCTAGTGCTGGCATCGGAGATGCAAAGTAGTCAAAGCTGGAGCTTCGAAGGAGGCGTGTTGGAATCCAGATTCATATCTAGGACCAGAGTCAACGTGAAGTACAAGACGGATGGTCGAACTACGGGACCTGGCACAACTGAGTTGAGCACAAAGGTGCTGTGCAGTATAGTGAAGACAAATGATGCCAGGCCAATGCATGGGAAGCGACTGCATGGTCGCAGAAGAACGTTGAGCTGAGGAGTAGTGAAGCTAACGATTTAATTCGTACTTTCTTTTACATTTCGGTGGACTGGTGAAGTGTTCCTAGGGCATACGGATCAATTGCATTGTCCAAGGCCGTGTGCAGCCGAAGTGCGCAGCAGCGTCGTTAATACAGCGACGCGCGAGCTTCCCGCTCGTCATCCGCTCCAACAAGTAGCGAATGATGCCTTCGTGGTCTAGAGGTAGAGAGTCAGGACCTAGGTCCATGCTTTTGCTTGGATATTTCTATTGGTGGGGAGTTAGCGAACTGCGGACCGTGAGTTATTTTCCCCATAAAAACTAATTTCAACCAATCGCGTTATTGTAACATTATAGTGTTTACCACACTAAGTTCAAATGTTAAATGTCTTGTGGGACGGATGTAGTACCAGCGCTTCCAGATACGTCCATGGGCTGCGTTTCGACGACGGTTGCTGTGGTTTCTTTCTATGGGAAGACGACCACATTCCGCTGGCGCTACTGACGCTCTTCATGGTGTCTTCTTGGATTGGTATTAGCGGGTTAACAGCTGAAGCGGTAGCCGACAGCGCAAACCGTTGAGGAACTAATAATATCCTGTTGTCGACTATCAGACACAAAATATATTTTCCACAGCATTGAACGCGCAATATCACATTTTTCTGACTCTGTACAAGGCTGTAAAATGAATGATTTATCCTGGAGTAGTAGTACGTACATCCATATAGGAATTAGTTCGGTCTATGTAGCGTACACCAATAGTAGATATCAATTCGATACAAATTTCAAATGATATGGTCTTATTTTCTAGCCAAACTCTTTTAAACTCTGAACGTTCCACTTTCGTAAAAGGTTTTTCTAAGATATCATGAGACGCAGTTAAATCACTTGGTTGATGGGCATGAAAAAAATGTGAGCTTCGTCAGTGTCGATTTTGAGGTGTTATGTGCGGCGCTGGAGTGAATGCAGCTTCTGTTGAAGTCTTTGGTCTGGCATTGCATATTGCCTTTTTCACGCCGTTTGGACGGCATCCAAGCTTGCAGGTGTCCGTAAGCAATTTGGTGGCGTCTTCTGATAATGCATACATTTAAGAGCTGTCGGGGCTCGTGTTGTAAAGCACTTTATGACTCATATAATAATGGACCATTCATTAAGTGCTGGAAAATTGATTGCTTAACCAAATAAGTGTTACTACTTCGAAGTATTATCGAAGCTCCATTGATGGCATTTATGTTATTAACAAACCTAGATATTTTTGGTGAATATGCTGATATCCTCGCATTGCTCCTAATTCGTATGCATGTGCAGATCCAGTGGTGGCTTGCAACTGTGCAATGAACTCTGTGAATTACTCCAGCAGCGATATTTAGGTCGTTCCCGCGTGTCCCCGTACTTCTACATTCAATACACAGTATGCTTCTTCTTAGTACTTGCGCTTACTTCGTCACTACCACTCAGCTGATAGCACGGGTCTTGATCAAGGGCCCGGCTATTTGGCTACACTCTAAAATACAACTACTAATCGAATATACATAGCCGTAGGTAGTACACTCCACACAAGAGCTGAATCCAGCGGCGGCGTCACCGTAATCTTGCATCGCAAGGTCCAGAGGCGGTCACCGCCAGGATGGAATCGTTTCCCGCTACGAGAACGCACTCTTGGAGCACGTCCAAGAGAAGATGAGCGCCGCAACGGCGGCGGCGTCGATGACGCGTGAAGAGTCTATGAGACTGAAATCGCTCATGGTGAGCGTAAAAACCTTCGAGGGGAAGGATGGAGAGAATATCCTTCTCTGGACCCGTGAGGTCGAGATGGCCATGGGATCGGCCCTGCTCCAGTCTGAGCATCAGCGCGTGACGCTGGCTATCTCCAGGCTGGGAGGTCGCGCTCGCGAATGGGCACAAACGTGCGGCACGTCTGTTGACGCTGCATTTCCCACTTGGGATCAGCTGAAGCAACAGCTTTCGCGCGTGTTCGCGCCGCCTAATCAGGCGTACCGTATCCTTTCGGAGTTCCTTGCTACCCGCCAGGGTAAGAAGGATTTATTGAACTATGTTCAAGAGTTGAGAACTCTTATCGCCGGAATGGCGGCGGACCCTCTTCCGGAACTGGTCAGCGTGACTGTATTCATGGAGGGACTTCGTGTGAGCGCAGCTCGAACGGAGGTGCTCCGTGTACACCCTAACTCTTTCGAAGAGGCAGTGGATGTGGCATTGAATGCCGAGCACAACTTCAGGTCGGCGCGACCTGGTTGGAGCGCTGGTAGCGCAAGCTCTTCGAGCGGCCCAGAGCCGATGAACCTCTGCTATGCTGAAGATGAAGAAGCGGAGCTCCTAGCTGCGGAGCAGCGCGCCGGCATCCGCCGATGCTTTGTGTGCAATAGCACAAAGCACTTGAGGGCATATTGCCCTTTGCGCAAGAAGCGCGAGGCTCCGGTGAGCCAACCCTCCGGGTCATCGCCGGGAAACGGCAACTCCCAGTAGGCGCGGGGCGGCCTACTGGGGAAGAACTGAGTTATGTTGTGCCTCGAAGAGGTAGAGGGCAGCGGGGCTCAGCCCCGAAGAGAGCTGGGCTCTCTTACGAGAAGAGTGTGTGCAAGCCGGGCTTGCTGGTCGTTCAAGCGAACGTGAAGGGCTTTGCAAAGCCATGGAGAGTCTTGATTGACTCGGGAGCCTCGGGCAACTACGCCCGTCGCTCCACCCTAGAAGGGAGTCAGCTGTATGCTGAAGCACTGGAAGTGCCAACAAGAGATACGATCTCTGTCCGTCTCGCGACGGGGACACTGGTAACTGTGTCGAAGGTCTCTGTCGACCTTGGAGTGAAGTTTGAGATCTTCGATAGCGTGGAAACCTGTTTGGTCTTAGACCTCGATGCGAGGTATGACCTCATCCTTGGCATGGTATGGCTGGAACGCCATGAGCCATGGATCGACTGGAAGTCGAAAACGCTGGGTGCGTCGCACCCTGCTCCTAGTGAAGTTTTGGTGAGTCATGAACCCACCTCTGCTAGGAAGCAGAAGCGCTTTTGGCGCGAGCGCGAGCACGAGGCCGAGGCGGCCGTAGTGCTGGACATTGGTATGTCCGAAATTCTTAGCAACGAGGTTGCTCTTTGACCTGAGGGCGTACGTGGTGCGGCACGTTATCCGCTGAGAGGTGCAGGTCAGGTCAATGACCAACTGCTGGGTCCTGGTGAGGACGAGCGCGAAGTGGCGCGTCATCCACTGAGTGGTACGAATCTGGTCGATGACCTACCGCTGCGTGACCCGAGGGTCGCGGTCGACTGCGAGTCGAGGCATCATGGGCGTGGCCCAGGAGATGCAGGTAAAGTGACACCTAGTTCACTGTGTGAAGGCCAAGGACCTCTTGACTTTCAGCCGAGTGTCTTGCGAACACTGTATCCTCTTCAAGGAAGGATGGTGCTGCTGCACCCGGTGGTGGTGACGGAGATGTCGCCACATCGCCCTCATCCGGACGGGCTCGGGCGCGGAGGGAGAGGCGAAGACGACGCAGGGCGTCTGTGACGTCTTCGACGTCGGACGATGTGTCCAACGTGACGAGCGGTGATGTTCCACGTGATTGCTGTGAACAGCTGTATACACTCGTGAACGGTGTGACGGGGGAGGTAGAAGGCGACATCAGCCTTGACACTCTGCCCGCTGCAGATGCTCTGTTAGAGCTGGACGAGATGTCCATTGCCGAGTTTGGCGAAGCATTAAAGGCAGGCGAGCTAGCCGAGGTGGTCCTGCTGAGACCTGAGGAGAAGTTGAACTCCTCATCCGTCGTGGACGACGCTGTCCTACAGGACACCAAGAAGGCGCTGAGTGCCAGAAGTGGATCGGCGATCCTCAAAGCTCCTTCGGATCCCTTCTATCCTGTGATGAAGGAGTATGGAGACGTTGTCTCGAAAGACCCATCGATGGGCCTGCCTCCGGATCGAGGCGTATGTCATGAGATTGACCTGGTTCCTGGAACCAAATACTGCGTGACAAAGCAATGGCCTTTGCCGAGAGAGCAGTGTGACGCATTCTTCCGTGCGAAGCACGAGGCAGGGATGGTGCGTGAAAGTAAGTCTCCGAACTCGACACCCACATTCTGTGTCAGAAAGCCGAACGGCAAGTGGCGCATTGTTCATGCTTTTAACAAGCTAAATGCGACCACTATCCCGGCGCAAACGCAGATTCCTCGCAAGGATGTTCTGCAGAACAGCATGGTAGGCTGTACGTTGTACAGCGCGCTCGACTTGGTCGATGGTTACTACCAATTGCTCATGAGAGCGAGCGACATTCCGCTGACAGCGGTGAGTACTCCGAGCGGTATGCTCTGGGAGTGGCTGGTGGTGCCCCCGGGGCTATCGAGCGCACCAGCAACGCTCAATCGTATTGTGACGCTGTTGTTTAGGCCCCACCGGGCGTACGCTCAAACGTACTTTGACGATATATTCGTCCACAGTCGTGCTGAGCACGGAAAGTCAGACGTGGATAACCACATTGACCACTTGCGAGCGGTGCTCGACTGCATGCGCACTAATAAGTTGTATGCCAGCTTGGACAAGTGCGTCTTTGGCGCGGAGGAGATACCTTTCCTCGGGTGCTTCATTGGGAAGCGAGGCTTAAGGGCAGATCCTGCCAAGGTCAAGGCCATCGTGGACTGACCGGTTCCCAAAAATCAAAAAGACTTACGCAAGTGGCTAGGCTTAGCCAACTACTTGCACAAGTACAGCGCGAACTACGCGGAGATGGCTCGGCCATTATCAGATCTCCTTAAGAAGGACGCACCATGGTGCTGGAACGTCGAGCACGACGGAGCATTTGAGGCTGTGAAGGAGAGCCTCCTCCAGGCTCCGATCCTTGCGCTACCGGACCCGGATAGTCCGTTTAGCGTCGTCTGTGACGCATCCGATTTGCAATCGGTTGTGCTTTACAACAAGCAGATGCCGAAGGGCGTGAACGCGTGATTGCGTTTGAGTCTCGCCAGCTCAAAGCTGCAGAGAAGAACGATCCAGTTCATGACAAAGAGCTACTTGCAATGAAGTATGCTCTAGTCAAATTCAGGGTACACCTGCTAGGATCTAAGCCTTTTGTGATCTTTACTGATCATGCGTCGCTACGCACTGCGACACAGTCGCCCCATCTCTCTCAGAGAATGGCAAGATGGCTTTCCTTCTTTGCCGAGTATAACTTCGAGGTGAAGTACAAGCCGGGGCGGCTTAATGTAGTGGCCGATGCGCTCTCGCGCAGGACCGACTACGAGTTAGCTCATGTCACGACAGTGACGTCGTCAGTGCCTGACTTGATACGCGGAGCGTATGCACAAGACGACATGTGCGTAGCGCTGCTACGGGCTCTTGTGCGCGAAGAGCTTAAAGACTCTGACAAGCAATTGTCTGGGCGCTTACGCGCGAGGCTGCATCGATACTCACTCGATGGCGGCCTGCTGTACTACAGCACCGACTCTGAGGATAACCCTCGTGTAGTCGTTCCTCATGATGAGGATCTAAAGTATCGAATCCTCTACGAGGTTCATGATACGCCCGTGGGCGGGCACTTAGGTCGGGAGAAGACCTATGACTCGGTGAGCTCGATGTACTGGTGGCCCAAGATGTATAAGTGGGTCGGCACCTATGTACGCACGTGTGAGACGTGTCAACGGACAAAGTCCGCGCCGAGCACGGCAGCGCCATTGGCGAGTTTGCCTGTCCCCAAGGGATGTTGGCAGTCCATGAGTATGGACTTTGTGTTTGGCCTTCCCAAGGATAAGGCGGGAAGCACGGGGTATTGTGGTCTTTGTAGACCGATTGAGCAAGATGGCTCATTTAGCGGCGGTGCCGGACACCATTGATGGTGAGGGTACAGCTTTGCTGTTTTTAGACCGAGTCTTTCGCCAACATGGCTTGCCTGAGGCAATTGTCTCGGATCGAGACCCGCGCTTCACCGCGAAGTTCTGGACATCCCTCTTCATAGTGCTCGGCACTGGTTTCGACATGTCCACAGTGGACCATCCGCAGACCGACGGTCAAACCGAACGCGTGAATCGCGTTGTGGAGGATACCCTCCGAAGCGTATGCGCTGAGGCGCCAAAACGCTGGAGCCAGATGCTCCCACTCGTTGGGTTCGCATTAAATAATGCAGTGCACGCCTCGACAGGCTACACTCCGTTCTATGTGAATGGCTCGGATAACCCTCGCGTCCAACTGACGCCGCCACGCAGTGGCTCAGGGCTTGATGGGGGAGGGATATTCGAGCGGCTAGCTGACGTCAGCCCTGTTGCGGTTCGCAAGCAAGACGATGACTTTGTCTCTTTGAGACTGAGCGTAATGCGTCAAGTATGCGACGCTATGGCTGAAAGCCAAGACACGCAGAAGGAACATGCAGATGCCAAGGGAAGAAGCAATGTTGAGAGGTTTGAGGTCGGTGACCAAGTTTTATTAAACGCTAAAAACCTACCTACTCATGCAGTGTCTGCTGTCTTCAAGACGAAGGTGAGACCTCGGTTCATAGGACCGTTCAAGGTCGTGGCCAGGAAGGGCCTAGCGTATACGCTCAACCTTCCGAAGAAGATGCGCACGCATCCGGACTTCTATGTTGGCTTGCTTAAGCCATATCAAGACCCTGCTCAGGTGAGCGCGGAGACGTTGGCACCAACGGTGGCTGGACCACGGACAGCTGCAGGGCATCAGGTGGTAGAACCACGGGAGACTGAACGACAGCAAGTGGTGGACCCACAGATGGCTGATCAACAGCATGTGGCAGAGCCACAGGTCGCGGAGCGAAGTGCTCGCGATGCAGGAGCAAGGCAAGCTGACCGTTCAGCCGAGCGACTGGACGTCAAGGTCCGAGACCTGGCTGTGCGTCAACAGTGGTGGCTCTAACCTATCGACAAGGTGGATCATCTCTTCGAGATCGACCGATGGGCGGTGAACGTGAACGTTCGCGACGTGGACGCTGGCGTCGTATGGACGCAGACGCCGTTCCGGCAAGTGCTGACTCTCCCCGCGAGAGCCCAGCTGAGTCAAGGCCTCCTTCTGCTCTGCTCGATGAGCATAATGAGCTCTACTACCACGTGGAAAACCTTGTGGCGCGGCGTAGACACCAGGGTCGTACCCAGTACTTGGTGAAGTGGAGGGGTTACCCTCACTCACAGAACGCATGGGAGTTTGCGGTTATCCTCCGGCAAGATTGACCTGACGTCGTTGGCGCTTACGACCGGGCACATCATGTGCCGAAGCGCCATCATGGCGTGCGACAGCGTCCCTAGGCGCTGGGCGCCTCCCTATAGGGGGGGGGTGATCAGGTCAGTAGTTGAGCTCAGGCTCTGACCAGTGGCTGCAGCAGCCAGCTCGTACGTATGAGCGGTGCTCGCAGCGGGAACAGGGGATGGAGAGGCCTCGTGGTGATAGGGACATGGTCCCGAAGGAAGCAGGCGCTTCGTGTTGTGCTGAACAAGGTTCAGCACAAGCGTCTCGATAGACGCATAGTTGTTTTGAAACAACTTGCTCGATGAGCATGATCCAAATGTGGATGCGCTGTAACAGCGAAAGTGGTGTCCCGGACGGGGGTCGAACAACTGGCCTTTGGCTTGACAGGCCGGAGCTCTACCGTTGAGCTATAAGGGCGATGCCCGTGCGTCAGTCCGAGAACGGACTACGCATGGTATGAGAGGGCTGCGCCCGGGTGAGTTTGAACCACCGATCTGTGGCTTTTGACGCCAACGCTCGACCACTGAGCTGAAAGGGCGTTGTCCTTAAGCTTGTCCATTCAAGGACAACAGTTCATGGAACGAGAGGGCTGTGCCCTGGTGGGTTCGAACCACCGACCTGTGGCTTCCAAAGCCAACGCTCGACCACACAGCTAAAAGGGTGTTGCCCTTAAGCTTGTCCAAGCGATGACAATCGTTCATGGAACGAAAGGGCTGTGCCCTGGTGGATTCGAACCACCGACCTGTGGCTCTCAAAGCCAACGCTCAACCATTGAGCTAAAAGGGTGTTGCCATTAAGCTTGTCCAAGCGATGACAATCGTTCATGGAACGAGAGGGCTGTGACCTAGTGGGTTCGAGCCACCGACTTATCGCTTGTGAATCGAGTGTTCAACCGCTGAGCTGTTGTCGACGACTCGAATGAGGCAAGAGCATTGCTCTAAGCGGTTTGCAACTCTTGGAGTAGGCGCGGAGCGCGAGCGTAGGTCTGAGACCGCTAGAGCAAGATGCGCGCTACGCTTGGAACATTGGGCCGTAGGCCGACGACGAGAAGTTGGGCATCAGCGATGCGTAGGCGTTTGTGAGCTCACGGAGCCGTACAACGCTGGTGTGAGGTGTAGTAACCTCCGCCGTCTTAACAAGACGTGACCTCGCTGAAGAAAGTTCCGAGAACGGAATGTTCTCATCTTAGTGGGGGAGAGTGTAACGGGGCTACATGGTGTGGAACACACAGGGGTACGAAGTACCCAGAGAGTTAACAAACTCTCAGTACATCAGTTGGAGAGTTAACAAGGTCTCTCAGTACGTTGGCTGAAAGACGCGCATTTCGATGCGCGTGGCGTCAACGCCGGTGTCACCACGTTGATCGTCGGCTCCGGCTTCGTCACTACCGGTACCGGCTTCGTCCAAGAAGCTACCACTAGCTCGGGCTTTCGCCGAAGTGCTGTGTCCTTCTCTTCGGTTATCAGCTGTTTAGGAATCAGGCGTTCTTCTACTCCTCGAACGCGTTCTTCCTGCAATACTCTCACTAGCACCTTCTGCTTCACTTGGTCGAGGCCGATTGCGACCGTAGCGTCGACGGTCATCTGCTCCATCTTGTCGGCGTGCTTCGTCACCATCTTCAGGCTGCTTGAGGTCGGACCCTTCCTCAGTGTATGTCTTTTGCTCTTCGGCCTCACTCGCTCGTCTCTTGGCTGGTAAATTGCCGACTGAGGTAACACCTTCTCCCACGCCAGACCTGCCAGCTACTTCGATCGGGGCATCCAAAGGTTCATTCCCTTGTCCAACGACTGCAGCTATTCCAGGATCCATTTGTGCGTCGTCTTCAGAGTCAATATCAGCGGCGGCGATGGCTTCTTCACGTAAGTCCAGGGCAATATCCTTCGCCATATCGTCCAGCAAAAGAGTAGGGTAGTAGCAGCTCAACAGGAACGAGCAATGCGTGACTAGCTCGTGATCCGACTCGAGCATCCGGACTAAGCAATTGTCGTATCCAGCGTCCTCAAAAATTATTGCGGGACCTCTCCAGCGGTGGCCGAACTTAGTGACGCCAGGGCCTCGCGCTGGTCGGTACACCCAAACTAGCTGCGCAATGCGAAACTCACTTTTCTCCTTGGCGTTCCTGTGATTATATTGCATTGCCTGGTGTGCCTGCTCCTTCTGCAATGCCAGCGCGACCACCTCTTGTGCTTTCTTCAAGTCGTCGACCAGCGCTTCATGGTTGTTTTTAAGTCATTGTGTGGGTACTCCAGTCAGCTTCTTCGCAACAATTATGCAAGTGTTCTCAGCTTACGGCTCATCAGCAGCTTATTTGGTTGGAACCCGTGCGTGGCGTGCTTGGAGGAGCTTTAAGCGTTCAGGGCGTTCGGTAAGAGCTCATCCCAGTCCTCCTGCTTTTCATGCACATAGAGACTAAGCATATATTTCCAGATTCGATGGAATCGCTCTACTAGCCCCAGCAAGTTCGGTCTATACGGCACTGACTTCGACCTCTTGGACTGTATCAATTGCAACAGCTCTGTGACCGTCTTGCACCCAAATTCGCGTGCTCCATTTATCATCACTTCTCGCATAGGGCCAAACACCAATATCACTTTGTCCATCAAGAATCGAGCAACCACTTCTGCCGCATGATCAGGTACGGCTATCGCTACAGTATATCTGGTTGTGTATTCTACTGCGTCGATAACAAATCGATTTCTTGCTGCTGTCTCCGGCAAGGGTCCAGCTATACCCAAGGCCCAACGATCGCAAACAGCTCACGCCTTCACGCTGCGTAAGGGAGGAACCACTACTTTCGGTCTCGCCTTCCGTGATCCTCAATCTTGGCATGCTGTCAGCCAACTTTGCACCGCTTCCCGCATCTGCGGGCACCAATATAGTCCCTGCAATCGCTCCAGCGTCTGAGGACCACGTAGATGACCAGCCCACACACAGTCATGAGCTTCTTTGAATGCTGGGGCCCAGTAAGCCACCGATAATACCGTTCTGCTTTCTCCGTTACCAATGTCAATGCGTACTACTCCATCGTCATCTGTACGCACTTGCCGTCCACGGTATGATCCTCTCTTCTTCAATTCTTCCACCATGAGCGACTTCTCTTGCTCCCTTCTGATGTCTTCATCGGTGAATTGTACCCCACCTAGCTCTGCGGTAGACACTCGTTGGGCTGCTGCTACTCGGGTTACTGCATCTGAATCTTGATCAAGCCCATCTTCTACTTCTAAAGGTCGGCGAGTTTCTTCTTCTGCTGCAATGACAGGATTACTAACAGCGTCTCTGCTTCCAATAGCGTCTCCGATCGCAGCCACTGGCCCTCTCGAAAGTGCATCAGCAACGAAGTTCCCACGTCCTGGGCGATACTGTATTTCAAAATTGTACTCTTGTACCAGCGATGTAGACGTCCAGCGAGGTTCCTTGGCAGTTATAAGCCACTTCAATGCAGTAAGGTCCGTCACGATAGTAAAACGTCGTCCATTTAGATGCGGGCGGAACGACCGTACGGCCCACACAAACTGCAAAGCACTCCAGCTCAGAAATTCCGTACTTGGCCACGGCAGGACTGTTCACCTTCGAAACATAAGCAACTGGTTGGTCCCCGCTTCCTTGATCTTGCGAAAAAAACTGCACTGAGCCCTGTCTTCGAGGCGTCTGTCGTTAATTTGAAGGACAACTTGTAGCTAGGGTAGTTCAAGACTGGCTTCGTGCTCAGCCAAGCCTTCCCCCACGCAAATGCTCCTCTTGCTGGGGTCCCCAGTCCCATTCACTGCTCTTCCTCAACAAACGCGTCAACGGGGCCATCTTCGACCCAATTCTGGCACAAGCCTTCTGTAATAGACGGTCGGCGCCACGAATCTCCGGACTTCTGCCTCGTCCTTAGGCTTCGGGAAGTTCACAATGGCGTTAACGAGCCTATCCGTTGGCCGTATCCCTTCCGACGTCAGGTCATGACCGAGATACTCCATTCTCGTGGTAGCAAACGATCCCTTCGTTGCCTTCAGGCTGAGACCAGCTTCTGCTAACCGCTCCAAAACCACCGCGAGCTCCACAGCGTGCTGAGTCACCGTGCCCTTCGTGAAGATGATCACATCGTTCAAGTTTACTCGGCAACAAATCCACGTCTGTCCGCGCAAAACACAGTCCATCAACCATTGAAACGTGATCGGTGCGTTGCAAAGTCCAAATGGCATGCGCTTGAACTGGAACAACCCTCTTCTTGTAGCGAACGCGGTCTTCGCGCGGTCCTGCTCTGCTACTCCAAGCTGCCAGTATACCGAGCGTAAGGCAAGACTGGTAAACCACTGTGATCCATGCAAAGCTTCTACAGTCTCATTGACGCGTGGTAACGAGTAGACATCTTTGATGGCGACTGCATAAAGTGCTCGGTAGGCAATACAAAGCTGACGCTTCCGCTCTTTTTCTTCACGATGACTATGGGAAAACCCCATGGTCTTTCTCCATGTTCGATCACACCCTGCCAGCATTGTATCCACCTTCTTGTCGATTAGTTTCATTCTCAGCCCCTGCTTCTCTGCCTCTTCGTAGCATTATCGGGGCTGCGTCACCTGTGTTGATGTGGTGCCCGACGGCCACCTAAGCCAACGGAGAACAGCCGGGCTCCTTTTCGACGATGTCTGCATACTGTCGCAACAATGCGATCACCACGTCGCGATCTGCGGGCTCTATTTCGCCAATGTCCAGCTTGTCTTCATCGGGTAACGACTTCGCATCATCTTTCTGCAAGGTGGAGATCCACTTCTTCACTCTGTCACGCTCAAGCTCGCCATTCACTTACAGCAAGTGCATGTCATCACTGGCTGCAATCCAGGTACCGAGCGCTTCACGGGCCAGTAGGTTTTCTCTGCATCCTTCCACGTTCAGTATAGCGACCCGAGTTGTGCCGTCCTTCACAGTATCCACCGGTGGAGCCGGCATTAGGTGGCTCTTAGAGCTAGGCTTCGGCAAGAGACTTCTGTAGTGCCATCTTCAGCGTGCACCTTCATGCAAACCACACTCCGCGTGTTCGTGTTCAACTTCACTGTCTGCGCCAGCCGTACAACCCCCTTCTGAGTCTGTCCAGCCTGCAACAATGAACTCACTCCATGACACGAGAGCGGGATGATCACTTTCTGATCCCGCTCATTCACGAACTTGAGTTCTCGGCTCACGAAGTCCATATTCACCTGATGCTTCAGCATTCAGTCCTCGCCAATAAGGAGCTCGTCTCCCTGCCCTTCGACCAGCAAGGCGTCCACCACTATCCGCTACGGAAGCTGCATCGTGCCAATGAACCTCCATACTCCAAGCACACGGCTCGTTCCACTGCCGAATCCTTTGACCAGGTCTACAGGGGCATTGCGTGTAAGGCAGCGTCCAAAGCGTCGTAGCTCTTCGCCGGCTACACTGAACTGAGCACAGCTGTCCAACCTCACTTCATGCGTGTGTGTTCTTCGTCAATGCCAGCAAGGCTGTAGTCAAGCAGCTTCGATCACCTTCATCAACTGCGCGTAATCCTTCTACTCGTCGTGGTTGTGCATTTTCACCCGGTCGTAGCTCGACGTATCCATAGCAATCACGTTGCTGATACCGATACTTCTGCCGTTGCTCCCTCTGTCTCACTTTAACTTGCTTAGGATGCTCCTTAGCTTCGTCTGGGATTCTAGTCGCCACTTGAGCTTCACATTCACACTGCTGCTGCAGTCGCCTGATGCGTCGCAAGACACTGAACTTCTTGACGGCCCTGGATGCTCGAACTCGTTCCGTTCTTATCTCTGCTAACGTCGCATTCTCTTCAAGCACCGTCGGCAATTCAGCCTCGAGCCGCGCCACCTCTTCTAGCCAGCTATCACATGAGAGTTACGGCAGTTGAGTAGGTGATATAAGCTCTGCATCCCTGGCTTTCCTTTGCCATCTAGCTTCCTTCCTCGATCAGTTCCGTGTGGCCCGCTGACCTTCCTGTTTCTTCCGCGGCTGTCGGCTTCGAACTGGATTTCTTTCTAGTTCTTGGATAAGATTATGTACTTGTACTCGCAGCACTTTGGCTCGCTCTTCTCTCTGTTCGCGTACTTCTGATACCAGTATCCTTCGCATGGCTGCCACTTCATCTTCAGCACGTCGGTACCGTCTTCGGGCTGCTGTCGTCAAACCGTTACTCAAGGTCGTTTCCAGCGTCTCGATGGCCGTCGGTAGCACCAGGGTGCCAGTGGCTGTTATCTTTCGCGTCATCACGTTGCCGGGCTCACTCCTCGTCGCAGCTTTTACTGGGTGATCCAGAACGGCAGTCGCGGCTAGCTTGGCTCTCCACGCGTCCAGCAATCACGGCTTCAGGGCTGCTACATCTTCAACTGGCGGGGCTCGCTTCGCTTCTGTATCGTCGTCAATGGCAACAGCTTCTGTTTCAGCAATTCCAGTAATCATCACGCTTCATTATTAGTATCTTCGTCGATCGTCACCGCTCCAATTTCTCATATCTTCATCAATTCCGGTGACCGTCACCGCTTCATCTCTGTCATCCTCGGCGACCGCCACTGTTCCATCTTCTTGTCCGGGCCCGACCGGGTCACGCTCCCCCTTGTTTTCGCCACCCGGATCGGCACTCTTCGCCTTGATTCGACCACTCCCCCGGTTATTTAGCTCAGCAGCAGACGCCCATCGTGCTGATCGTCTTCCTCTGCGCCGACGGTTACGAGTACCCGTCCATTCTGCTTTTTCTTCACTAGGTTATTCGTAAGAGCCAAGAGTAGAGCTCCCACCTCTACTGTCGCTGGCCATTTTCATGATTCGGTTGTGCAGCGGCTGCGTTACCGGTGCCGGTAGCGGTACTTTGGAAGTTCTCCATCGGTGGCGCTGGTGTTGCGGTCGTCTGCGTCTGCTGGGGTGGTCCCGTCGTGTTACTAAATGTGGCTGCTCGTGCTCGACACTCACGCCACTGTGGTGTTGGAATTCCCACGTGAACGCTAGCTACAAATGTAGTTAGGACGTTCCCACAACAATACGTCTTCTAGGATAGTAAAAGATCGTTCGGGCGGACCTGATTACCCCAGTTCTGCCCTTGCACCGGGACATACTGAACCTTGTAAACTGCTTATATAGGCCAACCAGTAAAAATAAGAACACGCTACTAGCACGAGCAAAGCTAGCAGATGTTATGGATCCTCGTGGTCCTAACAGCGGAATGGTACCAGGCACGGGTAAGCCTTTTACGAGGGCACCGAGTGTTTAACACTCGGTTGGAAGAATAAAAGAGATGCGATGCAAGCAATCCTAGTCGTGCAAATAGGCAACAATAAGCCGTCACGTAAAACTTCCTAATAGTATTCGGCCAAAATACACAGTCTCTTGGCCTTGCCGGATGAGCCCTCGCTACAAAGCTTCGAGTTCACCGACAGGCATAACACACTCAAACAAGCTTGACCAGACGCTTACCTTGAAGCCGGACGTCGCTCTGTGTGCTTAAGTGGAAATTCTGTTCTGTATTTATGTTTAATTTTTCGGGTCTATTCCTAATAAGAAGTCCTAATCAAGTATGCAAATATCAAGTGAACAATGATCCGTTATGGATCTTCTTGCACGCCAAGCGTCGTCTGCACCGTCGCATAAGTATCTTTAACGGCCCGCGCCCTGCCCCAGACGGTAAACGTGTCTTCCAAGGGTCGCTGAGTCTTCCGCGAACTCATCCCAACCGCCACCGAGGGATCGTACCGTAGATGGTCAGTTCTTGGCCGCTGAATGCAAATCCGACCATTCCATCATTAATAATAAGGACAGTCTGGATTCAGTGACATATGGACCGTATCCATTATTCATTGAGAGTTCGGTACTGACGCCGTCGAGTCTCTTGCACCTTGGAGTCACTGTACATCACATGACGGAGGGTTCGTCGCTTCCACAAATTGGGAGGTGTCGCGTCTTTGTCGACGGGCGATTATCCGCAGCTATGGAGAAATCACTACACCACAACTGCCCTTGTCGCAATGGAAACCACGGTACTGGTGCTTGTTGTGACATTTCTTCATTCTCCAATTCACAATCCAGTCACCGCATGTTCAAGCGTTTGAATCGAGCCGTGACCAGCGCGCTTCAGCACCTCAATCCTCGCCGACGTCGCGAACGTGAACGGCTGGAGGTACGTCAGCTCATCTTCCTCTTAAATCATCGGCGCCTTGCTCATCACCATGCATCACTTGTCTTGTCTCTCAGGAGGGCGACACCGAGGTTTCGAACGCCCCTTAGCCTGCTACACTTCCTCCGACGGCAACGTCATCAGCCGGATCTCCGGCGCTTCCTGCCCCGGACTCTTCCCCCATTGCGGCAGCTCCTGCAGCACTTCCTGGCGTCGCTGGACCCACGGAGATGGCTCCTGCTGGTCCTCCTGCGCCTGCTAATGGTCCCGCGCCACTCACCGAGGATTCGTTGCGCGCCATGCTGGCTGAAAGTACGGGGCATCGGTCGATCACATGATGACCTCGATAATTCCGTACTTTACTGCGATGGTTCGTCACCAAGTGCAGCTCAACGTTGCGCCTCCTCTTCACGGCGATATCCACCCTCAACGTCGCCTCAAGACCGCCGTTGATGTTCTCGCTGCTGTACAGCCTCTTGCTGACGCGCTATCGGCATTACCCGACCGAGTTGTCAGCTTGGAGCGTCAGTTGCGGGCCGCCCAGACCGAGGCTGCTGCCGCCGTACGTTCGGTGGCACCCGAAATCATGGCTCGGGAGAACGCGGAGGCGCTCCTCAAAGCTGCCAACGCTGAAATCGAAGCCCTTCACAAGGACGTCAAGATTCTCCACGAGTCGAGCGCCAAGAGCGACGCCATGCTTGCAAGTGTTCAGGCCACCATGGAGCGACATTCAGAAGACTTGAATCGTCTGCACTGCGAGGTTTAAGCTCGGGACGCATTTATCGCCACGTTGAACAAGAAGCTGGCCCGTGAACGCGAGGTGTACAAGTCTTCGATTGGTGCGAACACCGAGCAGACTCGGAAGCTTCATCTCCTTTTGGTCAAGCTTGCCCAGGGCAAGTATGTTGACAACGACACGCTCAAGGTTCTCGAGAGCCAGTAAGATCGTAACACTCGCCTCCTCCAAGTGAGTCGCGCCCTCCGTGCACATGTGAGTCTGGTCGGGATGGATCCCGAGGTACTGCGTCTGGCTGTTGATGGTACGTTCCTAATGTTGCTCTTTCCACAGTGTGTTCAGCAACTTACGTTCGTTCACAAATCCTCCGTGATAGGTCTGACGGCGGGTGAGCTGGACCTGGACGCCCTGGACTTAGGTCAAGAGACGTTGGTCGCTTTGCAGTGCATACAGTCTGCTGCCGCGTCTTCGGACGATCCACAAACGCTTCCTGCAGCTTTGGCAAAGGTTGCTCATCAAGTGGCCCATGGGAAGTCCCACAAGCGCCTTCGACCAGGTGGCGAAAATCATACGACAAGCTGGACGACGCTGACGAAGACAAGGCTCCCATCCCGACGGACAAGACCAGTACTTCAATGGCAGCTGCTTGTCTCGGTGATGCGCTACCTGCCGACACTTCAACTCCCAAGTCGGCTCGTAGGTCGCTATGCGGTCCAAAGGCATGGAAGCAAGCGGCCCAGAAGAAGCACCAGAAGACTCGTCTTCACTCTCCCGCCAAGTCCCCCCGACGTCATATGAAGACTCGATCCAAGTCTGTATCATCTTCTCCTAGCTCATGGTCGCCACCTCCTACACCAGCGTCTTCCTCAACTCCCGCCGTGGTCGACTTTCAGCGGCGACCAGAGTGACGTGAACGTGGTGGATGTTGATCCAAGTGGTGTCCCGTCGGCTCATGAAACTGCCACCGAGTCTTCGGGTAAAGACGTGGGCCCTGGGGATCACGACGATGTTGCCGGTCTTCCTGACGTGCCTTCGCCCCCGCCTCAGGGTCCTCCCGATGTGGCCAAGCCGCCAGCTTCGACGATCTCCCAACTCCAGCAGACATACGTGCCGCTGAAGAGGCCTTGTGTGAGGCCGAGCAATTTCGACTGATGCTTGGCTCACGTCATGAAGGTGATGAATTGGACAACACTGTCCCACAAGACAAGGCTGCTTCGTCATCTGCTGCGACGTCCTAGATAGCTGAAGTCTCGGGCGTGGCTTCTACAGCAGATCTTGTCTCTGTTGAAGCTGCTCCACAAGCCTCCGTGTCTTCAAAGCCGACTCCGACAGCTGCCGTGCCAAGCGTTGCTTCACCCGACTTTTCGATGGAGATCGATGACGATGGAAATGTTGATGACGATCGTGGAGATAACGTGGATGACGATGAACTTTCGGTGGATGATTCTCCTGATGGTCCAAGTGGTGGCGGTGATGTGAACATCTCCGAACATTCAAGTACAGCCGATGACGAAGATGTCGAAGATTTAGACGGCAACTGGAGCGGTCTTGGCCCTGCTCGACCTCCGACTGCACCTCGGCCAAAACCTTCGCCGATGGTCACTTCTCCGATAATAGTCGGTGGTCCGCCTCCTCCGTCATTGGCAAGCCACCAAGCACCACCATCTTTGCCTCCTGTTTCTGCGTCTCCTCGTCCGCTTTCTCGGACTCTCAATGCTGGACCTGGGCGCAAGATCACGGCCACCTACACTTCGGTGCCGCGTCGTGGTGGTACACCGTCGGTTGAGCCGTTGCCTCACCGAGTGTTGCCTGGTGTTCGCCCTACGGTGCCGGCTTCGTCCACCTTGCCACCGTGGGTTCTTCCGTACGTGGACATGGAGTTTACTGACGCAGGTGCCAAGAAGTGTTTCGAGCGACCCTTAAGCATGACCCACCCCAAACCAACTGGTGAGGTGACCGTCCGTACGACGTTGGAGGGTCTCCAAGCGTACTTTGACTATTCGCATCCTGATCATCCGTACCAGCAACTTCGGAAGCTTTACCCTCTTCAAGCGTGTCTCTTCGACACCGTCGGTTTCGATCCAAGCGTCCCCAGCTCAAAGCGTGCTCCGATTGAGACTCGTCTCAAGATGATCTGGGCGAACCTTCGGGGTGACGGCGGCAAGCAGGGTGACCTCGGGTTTGCGTTATGGGAGCGTCTCCACTGGCTTCTTTTGGCAGGTATTGAGCGTGGTCTCGTCGAAGACGCCAAGAAGGTCGGCCACGACAAGGAGCCCTTGAAGGAACTGAGAGATCTGTTGAAGAATCTCTTCAGTGAGCGCGACCGTCGTGCCGATCGTCTCCGTAACAAGTACCGAGAACAGTACATGGCGTGGCGTCGTGACTCGGTTTCCTCCGGTACCTCCGAGACGCCTTCCATTCGTCCTGAGTTGCTTTTGGAGCCGTCGAAGTCATGGTACCCGATCGAGTACTTGCCGTTCACACCTCGGACATCTGACTGGCTTTCCGAAGTTCCGGCTCTCGATGCTCGTCAGCCCTGGCGTACTGGATGGATGAACGCGCCGCATCAGCATCCGTACAACACCACGTATTTCCCGTGCCAGTATAACCCGGAGCTCTTCAATCCTCGTGGTACGCGTTTCGTGGACGTGTACCGAAGCGTGCTTGCTGATCCGTGTCTGAATGCTAATGAATTTATTCCGACCTGGCGTCGCTGTACGACTCGCCACCGGTAACTCCACGTCCCGCTCTGGCTGCTGCTCCTGTTGAAGCTGGCGCCGAGGATTCTCAGGGTCTGGCTGCGGCTCCAGCTGCCGAGCTTCATGTTCCCAATGAATTGGAGAAGGAGAGTGGGGACTCAACTTCGTTGGCACTCTTGGCTACCACTACCAGGCAATTGGTCTCGCTTTGGATCCTCGCTGCATGTTTCACGACGTTCTCCAACATCTCAACTATGTCGAGCGAGGTTTTCTTTTCAGTGGTCGCTCCTCGGTCGGCATTCATGTTTTCTTATTCTTAATCCACTTCCACAGCGTAATCATGTTCATGTTGTTCTTCAAATGCATATACAATTTGTTGTTGTAGTAACGTTTTTCGTCTGTTACCACAAGCTGCATCGCCCTGTGGACAGTTCACACGTGATCCAGTCACGCTAGTCTTCGCCCGCCACTTGCGCCATTTGTAGCCGATTCTCGCTTATCTTGGCTCGCAAATAGTCGTACAGCAGACCCCCACATGGCAAGTTGGATGCTGGTTCCCAAGTTGGATCTTCATAACCAACCCACTTGACTTTGAACGCGTACACACGCTCCGTGCTCGTCGACAGTGGTGTTCTGTTGTCGAGGATGGCTTCGACCTCGTATTCATCTGCAACTTAATCTGGTTCCCAGCTGTCTTCGGGCAACAGCTCCTCGTCGAAATCGAGTCTTGCTTCATTAGCCGCGTCTAGTAACCAACCGAGTGTTCGGTCGACTGTTGAATTCGTTGACAGCCTTGAGTCTCGACACATGTACCACTGGGTAGAAGTGATACCCACTTCGGTCTGGCAGTTCCAGCTCGTACGCAAACTCTTCCACCTTGCGCTTGGTCCGAAAAGGTCCAGGCCACCGATGAGCTAATTTCTTCGTCAAGCCCGGTTTGACGCGTTCCATGTACAACCACGCCCGGCTTTCCAATCTCAAAAAGAGATCTCGGTGGGGCTCTTGCCGGATCATCTATCTCTTCCGAAGCTTCTGGAGGGTCCACCGAGTGTTCATTTTCACTTGGTTGAGGTACAGCGGCTTTTTCCAGTCGACGCAGGGCATCATTATGCTTTTTAGCCCTTCGCTTTTTTTCTACAACCTGATAATCTTTGGCCATAGTGAGACCGATCTCATGTTGTCGATTGATCTCACGCCGACACGCCAGTGCGTCAGACTGCTTGCCGAGTCCTCGTTTGAGTGATGGTGACATTACCCTCAACGGCAGCTGTGCATCCCAATTGTGAACGAGGTAGAACGGTGTTTCCTTCCTCGTAGTGTCCTGAGAAGTATTAATAGCAAATATCAGCTTCTCGGCGATTTCGTCCCAATCCTGTTGTAGAGGGGCCTCCGCGTACACTCGTACGGAACCCATCACCGACTTCACCGAGCGTTCCTGCTGTCCATTATTCTGTGGCGGATAGCTCAAAGTTGCTCGTGATCTTGACAGCATCATCTCTGCGAACGCTTGGAAAACCTCGCTCATGAAACGTGGGTCGCGGTCGTGCCTAATCAATGATGGGGCTCCGAACCGTCGGTACACACATTCTTCGAGCACTTGAGCAACACTCAGCGCTGGTGTATCCGACATAGCCTTGGCAATAACGAATCCCGTGAATGAGCACTGAAATAGGAGCAACGCAGTGTTGCCCCGGCGAGATTTTGGTAGTGGGATCACAAAATCCTTCGAGACGATCTGGAACGGTCGTTTGGCAGTACATTGCCAGGCGAGTACCTACGAAGCTGCGGACGGCTATTATTCGAGCTTTAATCCGGACATGACTGTACATGCTTCTCCACGTCAGCGTACAAGCCGTTTTAAAAGCATAGGACTTAACGCGATGAAACGTTCTCACCACACCTTGATGGCCACCTTTCAGCGAGTCGTGACAGTTCTGCAAGACTTCTTGAACCATCGTTGTCGGTACCACAAGCCCCAGCTTGGTCTCTTCTTGCCAACCGTGGTCGTACCGACGATTCAATTCAAGATAGTGAAGCACGCCATCTTCTGATAATACGAACCGGTCAGCGTACTTCCAGCCATCTCGAGCTTCTTTATAACTCAGCTCTTCTGCTTGGCCCTGAAGCAACTTCTTCATGTTAGACCACTTCTGCTCCTCGTCTTGTGCCATCATAATTCTTCTGCGTCGCTCCCGCTGTATTGCTACCGGGTCCACATCTTCCGCATCGGGAAATGCTGCTGGTACAGTCCTGTGAGGAAGGACTGGCAAATCTTCGCCGATTGAATCATCGTTGGACGTCTCTCGTCGTTCTTCATGCTGTTCTTGAGCTTTTGAGACCCCTTCCGAGTGATTATCTGCAAACCTGACGTGTTTCTTGGCTTTCGTCTGTCGCCGAGTCATCACTGCCATATTACCATAATCGCACTTTGGTGAGCTGTAATCAACCACGAAATTTTCAAAAGTTTTCCACTTTGAAGACTCGCTGCCTGACAGTACATGTACTTGACGCTCTGCTCCACGGGACGAAACATCTACCGAGTCTTCATCCGGCTCGTAGATAATTTCCTGGATGCGATTCAGCGACGCCATTTCCGACTTGCGAGTTTCAGCTAGGATGACACGGCTGACCTTTGATTCCAGCGCTTCAGTGGCTAGCGAATCCGCGGCAGCGTTGTATTCTCGTACAACGTGAAGATATTTCACTGATCGAAGCTTGGTCGCGAGCTCCTTGTGAGTATTCAGCAGCGCTAGCAAAGTCTCCTTCCTGCATGCGATCACCCCTCGTGTTTGCTGAATCGCAAGCCTTGAGTCACCAACGATGACTAAATCCTCGGCACCGTGCGCAATAACAGCCTTGACACCGTTAAGCATCCCTGTGTACTCTGCCTCATTCACCGTGGTGGCCGGGAGGTAAGCGTTTGCAGCAATCACTATCTTCCATTCAGGAAGGCTCCACAAAACCCATGAACAGCTTCCGTAGCAACCGTACTTCTCTGTCTTCGCTGATCCGTCAAAAGGCATAACGAATCCACTGTAATTACGGGGAAGCCTGGCGTACATCAACGCGGGGTCCATTCGAACAGTCGGAGAACCCTTATTTGGAGGTGCCACTGGCGCAAGCGAGTCTTCCAGGTCGACGAAGCTCGTAATGCTTGACTGCAGGAGCTGTGCGAAGGCGACATCTTTCTCCTTCACGCGCCGCACCTTCAAATGCCACTGTGAAAGCAGTACGGCGAACGGGACCGCGCGTCAGAAGAGAGACTTCGACTTGTGCACCCACTCTAACGTCGAGAATCGTGTATAGACATGTAGCGTCTTTCCTGCCAGCTGGACGTAACAGATCTTCAGCAGCAAACGTAGCATAAAACTTCCTTCTCGGCAGGATGGTAGCTCATCTCGGACGCCTTGAGCACGCGACCGAGGAAGCGTACGGGGTGTAACTTGCCTTCGTGTTCTTGCATCAGCGTAGTGCTCAACGCCCACTCATTCGCAAAGAGCATGACATGGGCTTCCTTCGACCGATCGAAGTGCCTGAGGATGGGTGAATGTGAAACACTCGCCTTCAGTTTCTCGAAGGAACGACGTACCACAGAAAGGCCACCTTCAACGGCAAAATCTTCATCCTTAAGCTGGTACAGCGCCGCACCGTAGACCGCGAAGGCTTGAATGAAGCGGCTGTAGTAATTAACCGCTCCCAGAAACGACTGCATGCCCTTCCTACTCGTCGGAAACGAAAGCTCGGTAATGGCCGCAAGCTTCTTCAAATCAGCCCTTATACCTTCTGGCGAAGTTTTATGCGACAGAAAGTCCACCTTGGGCTGGTAGAAGATGCTCTTGGTGAAACTAATGCTGATCCGACACTGTGCTAATCTTGCCAGTAATCCGTCCAGTGTCGCCGGACAGCTGTCGAAACCCTCGCCACCGAAGCAAATATCATCCACAAACGATCGTCGACCAAACACAGGTACCAGCGATGAAACGTCTGGCTCCCCGTTCGTGAACATGTCAGCGACGGGGCTGCTGACGAGTTGTAGTACAGGGTCGACCTCCACCGGTGCTTCGCGGTCTGCCGTGAACTTCGTTTGAAACGAACCCTTGGTGCGTGGTTTACGACGTTCCTTGGCCTGTTATTCAGCTAAACGCATCCTCTCCGAGTACTCAAACTAACCTCCTTTGGGCTGAATGAAGTCCTATAGTGCGTTGTCAATCATACGTTGGTATATCATCGGCGCGTTCGATAAACCGAAGGGCGTGCGCAACCACTCGAAGTGTCCGAGTGCGCAGACAAACGCCGACACTTTACGTGCTCGCAAGGTCATCATGACCGCCCAGAAGCCGCTTGCAGCATCCAGCGAGCAGAACCATAGGTAGCACTCGAGATCGGTCAACAGATCGTCGACTAGCGGCATTGTAACATGATTGCGATGATGGCGTTCACCGTCTTGTAATCGATGCAGAGCCTGATGTCCAGCCCGTTCTTTTTCATCGCAAACACGATCGTCGATGCCCATGGACTGTCTGAAAAGACGATCCGTCCTGCTCGCAACAAAGCGCGCAGCAGCTCGTACAGTTTCCCGAGGAAATCGTAGCGGCACGCGGCGGGCCATGCTGTTTAATTGGGGCGTGTCCCTGCGTGTCGATATCACAGACTGCGCCGTAGGCGGGCGGCGGCAGTGCGTTACCACTAGCAATCAGGATATGCTCCTAGTTCTTCAGCGTCGCGACCAGACGTTTCCTGCGATCGGTGGACAGCTGGGGGTCAGCGACGTTGGGCGATTTGTAGTTTATAGCCGTGTTAATTTCTTCGGTAAGGTCCGGCAGGAATGCCAACCCCTTCGCGTAGTCTTCTAGGCCAATGTATTTAGCTGGGTGATCGTAGAAATCATTCCTTGCGTCCGTTGCTTCATTTTCTTCGGTTGTTAATACTCGAACAACTGAAATGTACGTCTCGTCCAAAGTTGCTACGGACTCTTTTCTTTTTGCTCAAAATCGACATTCGCCTTGAGTTGAACACCCGGTACTGGGTCCATCTCCTTCCCATCATGGTTTTCCATCTCTGGGCCACCTGCCGAGTCGTTGTTTGCAATATTGAATGCGCAGGCAACCGACATATTGGGCTGTTGGCTTTTGTTCAGCGCCTCGGATGGCCGTTGTCTTGACAATTCGGCATTCGCACCAATCTCGCAACGAACAATCATTGCCGTATTTACCACCTTCAGCGCGATGTCTCCATCCTCTGGACCAACTACCGATGACTTGTTCGCAAATTTGGCTGCGTACAAGGCCGTGACAACTTCGTCAAAACTGGTGACTCCATCTAATCCAGTGCTGTTACTTGTCGCTTCCGTTTCACCCCAGACTTGAAACGACACTCGTTGGCGTATGTACAACGTTCACCGAGCTCAGTAGTTCGTGTGTACGCACTACCGAGCCTTCGTTTGTATTATTGCCTCCGCCGTGAGTTGTCGCGTAAGTGTCCAAATGCTCGTCGGACGGCTGACCATCGGCCGAGTCCCCGGCTGTCACCCCAGACGCCAGACAGGCCTCCACTCGTTCGCGCTCCTCCATGATCATTGCTCAGCGCTCTTCACATGTCAGACGATCACTAAAGTCCATTAGCGAGTCGTCAAGATGCCTTGCTAGCACCCCACTGGGTTCTGGATAGTCTCATCGCCCGACTGAGTTGCAAGCTATTGGTCGTAGATTTCGGATTCACGCTGAAACAGCTCGCGGTCTCTGCAACCTTCGTAGGCCAGCACTTGCCAGTCTTGGTACCTCTTCGAATCCAGACGCACGTATCCGTCTCCTCGCGGCAAATCCCCACCTGGAATCCACATCGCGATCGAGTCGTGCGCTGGTAGGTACAAAGTTTGGTCAGACACATTGGTCAATCGAATGCTCTGAGTCCGTCCACGCCGAAACCTCGCCACTGACGGAATAAGCTTGTTTGTTCGACGAACCCACAGTACTTGTTCTTTCAGCCCGACTTGACGCTTCGCTAGTCGATATTCTCGCCACTCGTGCGCTTGAATGTCCAAACGCTCAGGTGGCCCGGCGTTAACATGGGAGCCATACTCTTCGCTGTCGATCATGTTCTAGGTCTAGCTATCTCCTTTATCCCATATCTGCTGCTTTCGGTAATGCCTACTGACAATCGAACTGGCAACGATGAGCTGCCGACGTTCATGCCCTCTCCAAGGGTTTCAGTGTCGACATACTACGACGTCGCGGTCGTTCTTGCTAATGCCCATGTCGTTCATGACGACCACGCCTCTCTCCCCGGCCTTAGTGATAGCGGATGAGCGCATCGCTCAACAGCTTCCACTTGCGCTTCATCTTCTTCGGAAGCTGACGGAACCAATGAATGGCTCCGTCCCAAAGACTAAGCTCAATTGGAACGCACCATTTGTCGGCATCTGTGTGAGTTCCAGTCGTTTTGTAGATGAACCCACGGAGCCATTGCACACAGTTCTCGCTCTTGTTACGAGAGCCTGAGAACGACCTTGAGCTGCCGACGTCCACGCCCTCTCCAAGAGCAATGCGGCGAAGAGGGGGGGTTAACATGAACAGGAGGCTACCCCGACAGCAGAGAACGTGGACGAGCCTGAAGAAGATGTTGCTAAGGCGCTACGGTGAGAATCTTGACAAATCGGCGGCGGAATGGCGTGTAAGCATGCGCAGGATGATGCCCGTCGAGACGTACGCCGACGTCGCTGCTGGCCTGCGCGACGTCATTGAGCGGAACAAGGTGAGCGAGCGCGTGCGCCTTGCCCAGTTCTATAGATGTCTGGGCAAAACCACGAAAAAGTTAGTGAAGTAAGCGCCAGAACCGAAGACCCTTGTCGAGGCAGCTGACAAAGCCACGGACATCGATGACCCCATAACAACGTGGCACAAGGAATGATGAACATCGGCCAACCGTGGGTTACGAAACCAAGTCCGTACCTGGTTCCATTGGAGGGAACGGCTGGTGTGACGGGGTCACACAGCACCTTGCGCTAGAGGAAGTTATCTTCCGAGAGTATACAAACTCTCAGTGAACGGCAGTTCACTGGTCCCCTCTTTAATTAAAGAGAGCGAAGTGACCTAAATAAGGTAGATTGTAAACTGAGTATATTTATAGGTAGGTTAAGTTTGAGGTTAATACAAACTATCAGTTACCTATAGAAATGCAATGTCATTTAACCAATGGTTGGTTTTGAATGACCTTGGTACCTTGTACCAAAATATCCCGGAGTATGACATGTCATACTCATGAAGTGTGAAGTGTCACACTTCATGTAACCAGGGTACACTTAGTGCTACGTACGCCGTTACAGGATGGTGATTCCAGGCATCGGTGATGCTGGGCTGCCGGTAAAGATGACGACGGCAGGCATTGGCCATGTGCCAGCGACCGAGCAAGAGCTGGAAGGGAAAGCGATCTTCACCAACCCACAAGGTGTATGGAGCACGTACTCGGGCACCTGGGATGTGCCACCTGGCCGTGTCTGGAACGGAAAGTTTTGGACTAAAACCAAACGGAGTGAGCCCAAGCGTGGACAAGATGCCAGGCGACGGGATGGCCAGAAGGACGATAGGCGACAGAAGGCGAAGCGAGAGAGACTGTTGTCGAGTGGCGACGAGTCTGAGCCTCAACCCAAGAGGCTGCGATTCAAAGCAGCCGTGAGACAAGCAGCGGAAAAGAACCGTGGGCCAGTCGGTGGACATGTGCCGTCGAGTGTGGGCCTGCGTTCAAGCGGTGGGGTACTAACGTGCAGCGCTTGTGGCAAGGAAGGACACTGGGTAGCTGCGTGCCCTACATGTCCTCAGTGTTATGCCTGTCGCAAGCCGGGCCACTTAGCGAGGGAGTGTCCCAATGCGGAGGAGAAGGCGAGGAGCGACGCCTACCTACAGACGTGTAGGTCTTCCACTACGTCGGCGGAAAACGAAAAAAGGGCGCGGTAACGGGGGTATGGCGTCCGGTGACAGGTTTTCCCCGGCGGGGGAAGAACTTTCCACTGATGTCGAGGTGAAGACGGGTGACGTGGAATCAGTGGCAGAGTGCGGTGGTATGAGCAAGAGTAAAAAAGGCCAGGACGATGCGGCAGAGGGCGATGCGGTAGTAGGCAAGGAATGGGCAGGTGGCCACTGTGTGCACGTAGCAACTAGTGGAGAAGGAGGACGAGCATGGGACACTCAAACACGGAAGCACGGATGGACCAGTGAATGGCGAAGTGGGCGTGGTTGCGGTATTTAAAAGGCATGGCGACGGACGGGGCGTCGATGGATAGTGAGCGAGCGGCGCGCTACGTTGCGACAGTTCGGCCCGCTATGGCCACAGCGCGGTTTGAGCGCACGGATGGTTACGGCAAGTCCGGTGGCCCCAATGGTAAAGGAGGAAATGTGCGAGGAAGCGAAGAAAGCGTGCGGCAACGAAGGCGACCACATTGCCAGTGCTGAAGAAGGCGGATCGCCAGAGGAAGCCAAGGAACCGGCTACGACGATACCGGTAGAGGACGTGATCAACGACGTGGACGACAAGGCGCTGGACGTAGAACCACACGAGGACGGCGTTGACGTAGCTGCGGTACGTGCAACACGCAAACTCGCGCAGAAACAGCGCAAGCGAGCGCGACACTACATAATTCACTGGAGACTCACACTGGACCTTGTCGCCGAGCTGCATTCACTCAGTACCAGCCACAGTGAAGCGCGCGCCACTGTCTAACTTGACACACCGCTGCTCGCCTGACACCGACACAATGGCTGTGGGTAGATCGTCATCAGCCTCTGTGTACCGCACAGAGTCGCTTCCCGTCGTTTCCTTCGCACTGTGTTCTCGCTGTAAGAGACGCACACTCGCATAGTCGCCACCTTGTCCCCGAGACACAGCGTTACCAGGATGTTCACGTTGCCCGTCTAGCTCCTCCATCGCTTCATTTGCTTTCCGTCTCCGGTGGAATTGCCTTCGCTTTCCGCTGCTTGGCGCTGCAGCTCTTCTCGCGCCGCGGCTCGCCGAGTCGCCAGTACCTCCTGGCATCGGTGGATTTTTGCTGGACGTGGTGGGCGTCTGGAGCTTGAAGATGTCGTGCATTTTTGGGGAGACCATTTACGTACAGGCCTGCGTTGTTGACGGGTGCACTACTGAATTCCTGCTGCGAGTGGACTTCATGCGCAAGCACGGAGCAACCATGGATTATTGTAGTAATTAGCTCAAATACAAGGAGGGTAATTAGACGGTGATTATTCCCTTTAGGAGGTCCGACCAGGAAAAGGGCGCGAGAGTGGCGGCGGTTCGTATGGTGAGGAAGCCTCGACTCGGACGTGGTACCATAACGCCTGTGGAAGTTGCGGTGACGGCAAGTGACGGAGAGCAGGGCATCTTCCTGCCAGCTACGAAGATGGGATCAGTGTTGCTCTCCGCTACGGTGACTGTGGCGCGTGGTGGCAAGGCGCTGGTACCGACTATCGACACGGGCAAAGACCGGGTAAAACTCTCATCAAAACAAAAACAGGCACGTGTATACCACTCGACAAAGACGTGGAAATACTGGAGGTGAACGGCGCACTACACTCGAGTCAGTTGCACAGCTGGCTCGAGGGGCTGGACGACAACCAGGAGCCCACGGAGAATGAAGACGAGGTACACATTGGAGTCAAGGACGAGAAGAGTCGTGCGTTCGTCACGAAGCTGTTACGGGCGTATCGGAAGCTCGTGACAGACAACGGCGATTGCCCACCATCCACTGCGCTAGAGGTGGATCATCACATTGACACGGGGGATGCATCACCAATAATGCTGAAGCGCCGTCGTCAGGCTCAGTCGGAAGATGCGATTGAGGATACTAATGTACACAGCATGTTAGCGGCCGGGGTGATCGAGAAAGAGAGCGGCGCGTGGGGCTTCCCTGATGCGCTCGTTCGCAAGAAGGATGGCGAGGTTCGGTTCTGCGTGGACTACCGAGCCTTAAACAAAATAACTCGGAAGGATGTTTATCCTTTGCCCCGTATCGACGAAACTTTGGAAGCGTTGGGTGGTGCTGTCTTGTTCACGACGCTGGACCTGAAGGCCGGGCTACTGGCAAATACGAATGGCGAAAGAAGACAGGGCAAGGACGGCGTTTACAACAAAACAGGGACTCTATCAATTTGTACGAATGTCCTTTGGCCTCACGAATGCTCCATCGACGTTTCAGCGGATGATGAATACGGTGCTACGAGGACTAATATGGATTACCTGCCTTGTGTACTTGGATGACATCGTGGTGTACACGCGTGGAAGTTTTGAACAGCATGCTCTCGAATTGGCGTGCGTAATGCTGCGTCTTTCGGTGGCGGGTCTCACGCTGAAGCTGAAGAAATGCGTGTTCGCCACTCAGAGCACGGAGTATCTAGGCCATGAGCTGACCTCGGAAGGAGTGAGACCTCTACAACGAATTGTCACCGCGGTACAGAAGTTTCCGCGGCCCAAAGACGCTGTTCAGGTGAAGCGCTTCGTTCATCTTGCGGGCTACTATCGGAGGTTCGCTGCGGAATTCGGGTTCATCATGGCCCCATTGACTCCGGAAGGATGCAGACTGGGAGTGGACGGTTGTGCAGGAGACCGCATTCGAGTATGTCAAGATGGTATTGACGAGAAAGCCGGTGCTCGCGTATCTGGACTTCAAGCTGCCGTACCGAGTGATGATGGACGCAAGTACGGTGGGCCTCGTCACCGGCTTGATGCAGGACCACGGGAAGGGTTGGCAACCAATAGCCTATGCCAGCAAGGTCAACAGCGAGATGGAGGCGAAGTATAGTTGTATCACGGAGTTAGAGTGCTTGGCTGTCGTGTGGTTGATCAAACTATTCCGGCCTTACCTGTACGGACGACAGTTTGTGATCGTCACCGACCACGCAGCACTCAAGTGGCTCATGACGAGCACAAACCTGACGGGTAAGCTACACAGTTGGGCGCTGACTCTGCAAGAATTCGACTTCACAGTCGAGTACAGAGCGGGCAGTACGTCGTGGCGGATGCCTTGTCCAGGGCTCCGGTGCTGACGTTGGCAGCGACGAGAAGTCGACGACGGACACGACGAAGTACAGCTGACGGAGCGGCGAGTACGGTGGGGATAACCGGAGCCGACGAAGTCATCAGAAGACCAGGTTACGGAGAATTCGACGACCAGTGGAGACGTACCAGCCATGGAGGGGGTGATGCGAAGTGCCAGCGAACTATTGGCGGGTAAGGAGCCGCTGGAGCCAGAGCTTGGTAACGTGGAAAATGTGACAGCTACGCCAGTAAGGAACGGCACGGACGCGGGCAGCATGCGAGCATGTGAGCTCCCGACCGTGGACCAGAGCGGCTAAGCGGGCAGCTGAGGAAGCGCAACGACATAGAACAGTCGTCACGACGAGTGGTGCGGTACATGCAAATGAGTTGGTGTCCAGTGCTGAGGAGATGAACACTGTAGGTGAGGGAGAGGTGCCGAATGATGCAAGTACGAGCACGGTGGCTTCCCGAACGTCATATATGCCTAATCGACATACGGTGCCGCCAACCCGAATCGACGCTCGGTCACGTGGGTGTCGTCGGTAGACGCACAGCAGTCACGAACCACGGCGAAGGAGCGCTGCCAACGAAAGAACAGACCAGCGACGCACGGGGAGAACATCGCGACGTTGGAGAAGCCGGGAGTGCGAAAGAAACCGACACTATTGAGAAGCGAGCAGCTGGTGCGTCGGACTGGAGCAGCCCCGTATGAGCCGACACTGCAGCTCAAAGATGTTGTGATTAGCGAGGCGCAGTCGAGGAGTAGCGGCTGCGAGATTCAGGCCTGTACCACGGTATGAACGTCACGGTGGCATACGGCCTCGTGCTGGTTGACGCAACGCGGGGAGTGTGTGGTGTTGCCTCCAAAGCTTTGGGCAGTCGCGCTTAAAGAGAGTCACGACTCGGTGTGGGCGGATCATCCGCAGGCTCCACACACCTACAGTCGTATTGCTCAAGCGTTCTGTGGGCCTGGCTTCGACACGAAATGAAACGCTGGGGTCCTTGGTGCCAAGAGTGTGGAGTTAGGAAGGCGCCTCGTGCCGCCCTTTTCCACCTTTCGTAGTGGTGCCGTGGGGGTTCCCAGGGCCCTAAAATTTTCGGGCCCCCTCCTGGTGACGGGTGGTGGACCCGGGGTCCACCACCCGTCACCGGCAGTGGTCCAGCATGTTATAGCAGTTGTAGAGTATATGACCAGGTACGCAGTTGCGAGGGCTGTCGGGCAGCACACAGCCGGGAGTGTAGCCGCGTTCCTCGTGAAGGACATTGTGTTGAAGTTCGGACCGATCAGAGAGCTGCTAACGGATGAAGCTCCGGAGCTGACAGGACGAGTGATCGAGCAGTTGGCAATCATGCTCCAGGCCGAACAGGTGAACCCTGTTTCGATCATGCCGCAGATGATTGGTCTGGTGGAGCGGTTCCACCGAGTCTGAAAAGATTGTGTGGCAACGTACATGCAGACAGACGAACAAAAGGATTGGGGCGGGCGGGTCGACTTCGCAGTATATGCCTACAACGCAGGGCGAAACTCGACGGTCTTGCTATCACCAAACGATTTGATGATGGGGAGGAAGTTGCGATCCCCGAGCGAGTTACTGAGAATGATGCATGTGATGGAGGCCGGCGAGCTCACGGCGTACCACAAACGTCTACTGGTGGCGATGAGAGAAGAACAACGATGTGTAGAGCGAGCGCGTGAGCGCGATCAGCTACGACAAGCTCGGTACTATAACAGGTAGGTGCGGAAGCGCCGAAGTTTTAAAGTGGGCGACGGAGTATGGATGTACAGGCCACCAAGAGGGCCGCGAGCGTCTAAGTTTGTACACCCGTGGATTGAGTCGCTACGGATCGTGGAGCCTGCCGGTTACGCTAACTACGTGGTGGAGCGAGAAGATAAGGACGGTGGAGTCGAACTATTTTTGTCGCATGCTTCGTTCTTAGTTACCTACCATTTCCCTAGGTCGTTGTTGAGAAGACGGCGATCGACATCGAAGCACAGCTAGCACGGGAAGATGAAGTCGAACGGACGCTCGTTGTCGAGACGTCAGGCACGTCTACCCGAGCAGCGGTTGCTCTTGTCCAGACGACCACGGCGGCAGGAGCTCGAAAGCGAGATGAAGGATCAATGGCGCGTGAAGGAGCAGAGCGCAAATCGCGTGGATTGCTGGTGGAACTCAGACGGAGACGACGGCGTAACCAGGCCGGACAATACGTGCTTGAATAAATATTACGACCACTGCGAGACGAGCGATGCAGCGGCACTAAGACCGGAAGTCACGAGCAATGGCTCTTCACGTCGGAGTACGACCAACGCTTTCACGACGACAGAGTCGTGGAAGACTCTGGTATTGAAGAAGGCGTGTAACAGGGCACTAGTACGAAGGTCTTTGCTGCTGAAGTCGAGCAGCTGCAACCCGGCGCGGAACACGGACAGCTCGTTCGTGGGGAGGCGGAGACGACGCCAGCTCACGGGACCAGCGGTGAATGTGAGCGGCGGAGGCTCGCGTGACAGGAGGAGCCACTGTACGGTACACTCCGCACCCACAGCTGCGGTGGGGTACGACACCGGCCGTACTGTCGAAGGGCGATGAGTGTGTGATCGTGGGGCTCATGCAGAGCAATAAACGAAAGAATGAGGTGATCGTGTACCCCGAGACGACGAAGTGTAGCACGGTGAGAGGCCAGTAGAGCAGCTTCTTCACGTCGAAGTAGGCCGAGAGCTCGGGCTGTGATATGGATACTGAGCGGCGAGCGGCGGCTCGAGCTCAGTTAAGAATTGGACCCGTGAGGCGCAAGTGGCTTAAGAGCGAGCAAAGTGGTGCGTCGATTGCGGGTGTGTGGCCCAGCATTTGCAGCTCCTTGCGAGCCAAAGCCGGAGAAGCGCGAGAACGAGTCGAGTATCGGGCGAGCAGAGCTTCCTGACATTCGTTGAGCAGAGCCGTAAGGCACAAAGCGAGTGGGTAGTTAGGCAGAGAGCGACGGGGTGGAGCCGTTCGTGGTGGTGGTTGTGGATCGAGGAAGCGGGCGAGTTGGAAGTGGCTAGCCCTTTGACGAGTCTGATTGTTGTTGCACGCGGGCTCACCGGCGGTGACCAGTGCGACGGACACAGGATTCGACGTGTACGTGACTGCCCCGGTGCCCCCTAAGCGTGGCTGCGCGGTCAGCTGCGGTCCTGTGAGAGGCAGGGTTGAGCAGTAAGGCGCAGCTGAGGTTGAGGTTGAGCTGACAACTCTACATCGAGTAGAGTTGAAGGGGCTGAGCTGAATACAAATAGGGGCGGACGCGTCCCGGCGGCTTAAGAGCAGCCAGCACGGTGTTTATTGCGTTCGAGCCTTGGAACCCTGGTAGTTCACCGACAGACGGTGACAGAGAGAGGTGCGACCCGGCGGCGAGCAGGCGTCCCGAGACTCGTTACAACAGTATAGTTAATGTACATGTATTTGTTGCGTCGGATTATAATAACAGCGCTTCGAAAAGGTGTTGATAGCGACTTCGGACGCGGTCCGCTTACTGTAGTGCCCGCATTAATAAAAATGTAAATCCAGAGCTGTTCCGTGGAGAAGCATGGTATTGTGTTATTATTTATTCGGAACCCCCGGTGTGAACCCCACGCCGCCGACCTGGCCGGCATCTGTGACCACGATGGGGCTGACAGGGCGGCCCGATGCAGAGCCGCCGAGTTCGAACACATCTAAATGAGACAGGTCGTCGCGCAACACCTGCCCGAACACCACGTGCTTGCCGTCCAGCCAGCTGAGCTGCCCGTGCCAAAATGATCATCACTCACGGCAACTTCAACACCAGAAGGGCGAGGCAAATAAGGACATACCCTGCCAAAGCAGATGAAAAATTGCGAGCGGTTGCTCGAGTTCTGGTGTGCCATGGCCACTGCTCCCACCTGGTGCTACAGCAATACATATCGCGATCAGTTCACTGTATGGTAGGAATTCTAGATACATGCACGAACCGAGTAGAGGAAGCTCTGCCGTCGATAGTATCGCCGATGTGGCAGTCGTCAACATGTAACAACGATCAAAACATACACAACCTGGGTTAACAGCTACAGCAATGACAGCAATGACACGCACCTCGTCGTCGAACATCGTCCCCAATGCAGCCGCGCCTCCGGCTCCGTTTCCTAGGCCACAATACATCATCCACGTCATGGAGGGCTATTTCGACCAACGTGTTCGGCTCTCTTCTCACTGTCAACGCACCGTGGGTGATGTCTCCACCCTGCATCATAAATCCGGGGATAACGCGGTGAAAGCGTGTATTCTTGTACCACAGCGCCTTCACTTTTCCTTTGCCTCGCAGCTCGCCTACAGATGCGGTTAAGCGGCGAATAGCAAACTGTTCTTGGGAGACAGGTCAGCCTCCACCTGTGCATAGCAGACGAAAGTTTTCGGTTGTGATGGGAAGTTCATCGTGGAAGAGCTGGTGGAAAATTCAGCACCGTAAAAGTCCATTTACTCCAGCTCAATTTCCGTAAACCAATCCAGACCTCAATATGCAGACGGTGCGGTGGCTGATCACCCACACTCAGATCCAGATACACGAGCGGCGGTCCATGCTCGGACCCCAGTTGGAACTCGTCCTTCGTTTTGATGCGAGCATTTACCGCCATGATGTGGCGGACCGCGGTCAAATATTAAATATTACTACCACTTTTTCGAGCGCCTATTTTCAGCGCCGTGGATGCAGCATGTATTATTAATGTTAATAAAACCGTTTGTCGGCACAGTACATGTAAGTGGAGCTCTGCAAAGACGAATTCGAACTGCGCAATAGCACAGACCCAACCATGTCGACATTGTCCACCAGCGCTAGAAAACAGAAAGAGGACGACATCGAGGTAAATGGATTTCGCCCGCTCTCAGTGTTACTTTTCAAATCAACTCGCCATTGCGGCTAATTTCCTTTCGACTTCGTAGCGCCTAGTGAAATGCCGGCTTCGTTCCGAGGTTGAGGCTCGCAAAGCTGTAGAAAGCACCATGAAACGCGCAGTACAAGAGACACGGGAGTTGAAAAAAGAGCTCGTTCTTTTGCGCCAGGAAAAAGAGGAACTGCGCTTAGCCGCTCGAAAAAATTTGCTTTCAGCTTCTATTAGCAGTGGCAAGGAAACGACTCGAGGAGGCAGCGCTGGACCCAACCGAGACAACCAGAGTGGTAAGCAAGGCAGTAATAAGACTGTGGAATCGAAGTTGAGACAGCAGATCCATCATCTCACAGCTCGAAACAGCAACTTGGAAACCAGCACAAACGAGTTGCAGCAGCAAGTCTCTGATCTCGAGGCTCAAAAAGCAGCGGAAGTCGCCCAGTTTACTGCAAACTTGGAGGAAAAAGACCACAAAGTAACATCTCTGCATGCTGAGCTGAAGAAAACAAAAACTGCTGTCGACGAGACGAAACGCAGATGCCAGAAAATGCTGAAGGAGGAGAGAGAGAAAGCCCAGCGAGCTCTCCAGGAAAACGAGCAGCTGGTATGTTGTACGAAGACGCTCCAGAGTCAATTAGCGCTACTGCCACAGCTGAAGAGGCGACTAGAATACGCCAAGGAGAAGCGGGCTAACGCGGTTGAGGTGTGGCAAAAGAAACTGGAGAAACGTGATCAGGCATTCTTGCGCGAGGAAGACGCGAGCAAGCAGAAATTGGCCGAGAGTGCCGCCCAGATTGCTGAGCTCTCAGACGAGAAGGAGAAATTGCAGGTGCAAGTAGAAGAACTTGAGCAAAAACTTCGAGATGTCGACTCCAATCACCAAACGGAGATGCGTCATGAGGCTAATCGTTTGGCTGAGCTGGAGAGCGCCACGGGACAGCTGCAGGAGAAACTGCTTAAGGCTGAGACTGCGATACGTGAAGCAGAGCAAGCTGAAATCGTGGCACGGGAGACACAAGAGCAGGAGACTCGACTACGACAGCTAGCGGAAGATGCGGCCGATGCCGTTGACGTCCGGGCTGAGAAGGCGGAACAGGACTTGGCACAGGCCCAAATGCAGCTAAGCCGTCTGGAGGAAGCTCTCAAAGCTCGTGGGGTCACTTTGGCGTATCTACTGAAGCAGCAGACTCCGGTTTCACTTGCCAGTCGATCGTCATCCACGAAAAGTACGAGTAAAACTAGAGCAAGCTGCACCGGCAAGCACCCAGTTCCTATGGCTGTGAAAGATCCGAGTCGAAGCAAGACGATGGTCAAATCGCGTGTGTCGGGTGAAGACAGCAACAACAACGCCAACGAAGAGTGAGGACAATGTAAACTCAAGCTTAGGCTAGCATCATCTTCAATGAAGGTTCTTAAAAAAACACGACGATAGCCACGAAAATGATGTACCAACGGCGCCACCACTACACTCGAGGTGGTACCGGTTGACGTCGAAGCCAGCGCAACATTATTATCCGCTCCGGAGGTGGTAGTGTTTGTATGAGGGTTATCGGCAGTTGTACTTGACGATTAAGACGCCGTTGTACTGGTATGTATACTGCTCAAGTAGTATTTCGTAGCGGTTGCGATGATGACGTTCTTATCGACCGGTCGCCGGTGAAGGTATGGCTCGTCGTAAATGTTCGTTGGGGCTGTCGGATGGTTGTGGTGGAGCTGGTGTGGGCTTTGCTGGCTACGTAATTGACTCGCACAACGTTACTGTAGGCGTTCCCGTAGGCGTCTTTGACAAAGTCTCCGTGGGCGATTCAGATGGGATTTTTTTCGGTAGGTATTTCTGACGGCGTTTTGGTCGGCGTCTTGTCTTGCTTACTTCTCGTACAAGTAGCGTCAACCGGTGCCAAACATATTCATGTAATGATCCAACTCAGCATCGTGTCGTTGCAGCAGTCCTTCACGGCGACGTGGGCACAACAATCCGGACGCGGTGCTGTTCGAGCCACTACAGATGAGTCTTTATGTTTCGTCACCCTTGACGGAAACATCGATACAGGTGTTGTCGGTTGGAGTTTCGTCAATGCTGATGGAGGTAATTTCGTTGTACACTCATCTATCTCCACATAGTTTCCCATTATTTTCGTGCAAATGAAAGTGTTCGTCTTTATGTGAAGCTGTAGCGGTCTTCTCTTGGCTCATTTTCGTCCGAAAGGTGATTCTCGTCGTCATCGTTATCGTGGGAATTCACGGCGGCAGGTGCTAGCGATTGCGTAGGGTAACATACCTAGCGGTCTCCTGCTTCGCCATCTACTGGAGTGCATCAATTATGGCCGCAGACGCTTAAGAATTGCCGCTTCGTGCTTGGAAGCAGTATCTTTCACCTTGTTCTCCTTGGTCAGTTCTTTCTCAGCGTCGACCTTACGCTCCCGTTCTTCTATCGTCGCTGGGATAATTAGCGGCGGGGCAGTCGAAGCCTTTTCGTCAAATTTCGTGGAGAATTCAGCGTGGTAAGCGGCAAAGCGATCAGTGCTGATAGATGTTCGGATCTCGCGAAAGAAGCGAAAATAGTGCTGCAGATTGTGCAGATACAACAAAATGTCCCCAAGCATCTCGCGGACATTGAGCAGGTGGTGAACGTAAGCGCGTGTATACTTCTGGCACGCAAAGCAGTTGCAGCCCGCCATTAAAGGGCCAAAGTCAGTTGCAAATCGCTTCTCACGCAAATGCAGCACTCCTCCGGAGCGCCTTCGTTCCGCGTTCCGTTCACTGGCACTGCCTCCATCTTCGTCCTCACTAATCCAGAAGATCAACGCAGAGCCTGCCTTAGTGACAGTGGCTGGGTAGGGCGACACGAAGCCGTCGATGCCACGATTGACAGTGTCCAGCACGTCGAGAGGGTGTCCAATTCCAGTAATAACACGTGGAAGCGATGCTGGAGTGATCTCGTTGACAATGACATCGATCAGCGTCGCTCTTTCGGGGCAAGTCCCCAAACCACTGAGGAGGATCGCCTGGATGTCCCGTTTGCACGTCTCGCCAGCACTCATCCGTCGCAAAGTGTGATCGTCCCCACCCACAACCACTCCGCACATGGGCGTTCGCGAAGTATTGAGTGCCTGACAGGTGTCCAGCCAGGCCAAAGATGTTTGGACAGCCGTACGGTGCCTGTTTCGACCCTTCTCGACCGGGATCTCGTCGGCCAGCGGCACCACAAGCTCCGGCTGCAGCAACTCTGTCGCACGCATGAACTCTTCAATGGAAATAGTACGCCGCCCACCGCTTGTCTCAACCATGAAGCCTGTTCCTTTGGAGCTCGGTGGGTTCTAAACAAGCAATTAAACACCAACTCAGCATACCTGCGTCCATCAAATAAATGAACGTGCACATACTGTACCGATTCGCTGATGTAGTCTCTAGCCGAAAGCACGAGCTCATAGTCGGTCACGTTCAGAAGTTCCCGAAAAGGTATCTTCTCGTCCGTCGCCAACTTTACTAAACTCAAGCTACACTCAAATAAGCAACGTCAGAAGCAAATATCACAGATCCAGCTTTTAAGCTTTCTAAAAAACGCTTTGGACGCACATATCGGCAAAGTCCACCACCTGAGCCGTCAAGTCCTTAACTTTGCTACAGTTATCTGCCCACCCAAGCTCAGTACATCAATGTAGATACCCAATCAACAGCTCTTGGTGATCCTCACCTGGAGTCAAGTGGGGCACATTGCCAACGATACTCGGCGGTAGGTAGCAGGGTGTCTTTGTCCTGTTGAAGAGAAAATTCACCCGCGCGAACGTCACCTTCGCCACGTGCATATCGCCACTGGTCGGAGATCCCTCCCGCGAGTCGTTCGGTATCGTCATTCTGTATTGCGTCTGACTCCAAATTGCGTCTTACTAAAAAAAACATATTTTCCCAAAACGCGTTTTAATCGAAAATTGTCTAGACAGACATAAACCACCAAAGTAAAGTACAAAATCAAGAAATCTGTCAGTAAAAGTATTAGTTAAAAACAAGAAAAGGTTAAGGTTTTTTATAGCTTAAGTATAGAAAGCAAGCTACGGAAGCAAAAGTCAATATGCTCCACATTCTGGACACAAAGGCGTAAAGCCATTGTTACTGAAGTAGTCGCTACTGCAATCTCTATGAAATAAATGACTGCAAGAGCTAATATAGAGATGGGGCTGCACATTTTGCCAGCAGATATGGCAAATACTGCGCTCTCGGTAGACGAATTCTCGGCAAATTGGACAGGCTGCGTAAATTCACTCCCGAGATTTCTCAATCCTATGATCGCCACAAACCCGGAGCTCACAATTCATACCATTTGTAGGACGGCCGCCTCCTAGCCTTGCAGCCTGTCGGTCTGGTCTGTCTGTCTGTCTGTCAATCCGTCCGTCGCATTCCCTGTCTTCCTGCTTTGACCTTCCTTTTCGCATGGCTACAATCACCTTTTCTAACACAGTTTTCTCCCATCTTACCGACTGCGCATATCTTTCTGACTCGACCTAGCCTTGCAAAAACTACAATTTTACCCAACAGCGGCACGCATTTAGCTCGCGCCCTGATTGGACAACATTTTCCGACTTTCCTCCTTCGGACATCACTGCTAGGGGCAAGTTGACTTGATTAGCTTGAAGAGTTAGACTCGTTGGAGTTCCTAACCTAAGGTCCTCCCACGGGACAAAACCTTATCAAAGGTGAAAAACCCGTCCTAGAAGGACCTCCTACTTAGCTAATCAAACTAGGAGAAGAAGAAAAAAAAATTCCTGGCAACCTGGTTGCTTCTTCTCGGTAGCTCTGCGCTACTTGGTCGTCCGGTGCTCTGAGCTCTGGGCGGCGAATCGGTGAATGGTCTGGATTCGCCGTTCGCTCCGGTTCGGAAAAGCCCGGTTACGTTCTTCGTACTTAACCGAACACTTTCCTCCTTCGGACATCACTGCTAGGGGCAAGTTGACTTGATTAGCTTGAAGAGTTAGACTCGTTGGAGTTCCCCTCTCGATTGGCGCGGAGCCTGGCTCGGCACGATGCCGGGTTCGTGGCATTCCCAAGTCGAGGCCTTGATCATACAACTTGCCGCATCCCGGATCATTCCTGGTCTTAGTCTGGTGTACACTGTGAAGCACCAACTGGACCACCGTCCCATTAGTCGGATGACTAGTTCGCTTTTCCCCGCTGCGAGCAGTGCACACGCTCCTCCGATGCGGAGAGAGTGAGCCGAATAGTCCTTCCTTGAGCGTCCCATGCTTGCAGCTGCTGCCTTGATCGCCTCACTCACACGAGACTTCTTGATTGTGCGTGTTGTTGACACCGACGTCAAATATGGACCCAGGGCCCGACCAGATACGAGCCACTCGGCTCGAATTCTTAAACACTGTTGGGCCGCAATAACTGGACACAGCACCTGGTGCTCGGTTCTGTAGTGGCGGACCGTGACGCCTTGCGCCCTTTTGTCTCCCTTGTGAGAGTCATATACCACCTCTACTGAGGCCGCCCCTGGGGCTTCGTATCCAACCTTGTTTCCACTCCGATCTCGTATAACCGCGTTGGCTGCCTTCACACAGTGGACCCTGTCCGATCCAGTGGAACTGTCCACAACTATTGGTCCCCAGAGCTCTGAGCTCCTGTCGAGGAAGAAGAATCCCAGAACGATAGATCCCCACAGCATTTGACCTTCTGGGTCATGGTGGTCTATGAGTTCCCACATCTTGAGCAACATTGGTGTAGTAACTGGCTGTTTCCGATCCACTTGACTGTGGGTACGTTTGTAACCCTTAGCGATGAGCTCAAATTCCGGATCATGGTAATTGAGCCGGCCGTTCCGAACGACTTTGTGTGCGAATGCCACAGCTGCCATCTTTCCTTCGAATGTCTGGTACTTGTTTCCTTTCCTCGCTCGGTTGTGCCCTTCTGAAGCGCACAACGCTGCGAATAATCCAACCACCCTCGCTTGTCGTGCCCTGGGCAGTTCGTCAATCCGCACGGGAAAACCAAACTCGTTGCAGAAGGATTCCCAGAACTCGAAGTTCCTACTGTACCGTTAAGCGTGCCTTCTGTGATGGACACACGCTTGAGCTGATCCCGTTTAGCCTCGACTTCCTGGAGTCTGGTTGTACCTGTTTCATACCACGTGTATTAGTTTCTGTATGAACATCGCACCTCGGAGTCTGCTCCATCCTTCGACTCAGAGTGTGTGTCGTGAAATGAATCTTGTAACGAGCCTGGCTCAATGCACATCGACGTAGGTCGTGCTGTCCGACAGGCGACTTGCAATTCATACTTTCGATCATCCTGGTGATCCAGCGACTGCTGTGAATCATGACGCGGCACCAGGTGCCTTCGACCTTCAGCTTCTGTCCCCACACGTATGTTACCGTAGCTAACGCCGCAGCTATTCCCCCACCGTCCAGGACGGGGTCCTCGAATTCGACATGATACCTTTCTCTGAGGTGCATGTTTGTAATTGTCACCTCGTTTGTATCTGCTTCCACCAGCCATACCTCATCATAGCCCGAGTCCTTCTCAAACAGTTTCATTGGCAAGCCTGCAAACTCGTTCTCAAACACCAAGTCGTTCCACCACAGTAGGTCCTTGTGAAGGAATGCTGACATTGGAACTCCTCGCTTGCCCTCTTTCCGACACCGGTTCTGAACCGCTGTCAAACGCTGTATGAACGGCTTAGTGATGGGTATGAAGCTGATGACATGGCGTAGAACACCTATGAGGCTGTCCAATCGTTTTATGGATATGTAGGACTTCCCAATCGCTTCAGCTAACATCGCATGTACCTTGTCGATCTTGCGTTGAGGTACTGTGATGCACTCGTCTGGAATGTTCCAGTCGATCCCCACCGCATGGAAAACGCGCGACCAGGTCGTGAACTTGCCCTCATGCCATCCATCTGATCCAAACACGAGTTTAACTCCGTCTCTGAGACGTTTCTCTGCTTGTTGAAGTCGATCGCCAAAGTCGACTTCGATAAGGACGATGTCGTCCACCCACTGGAAGATCCCGAATGGTTCAGTGTGGCCAAGCAGTATCGATAATCCTGTGCGCTGATAATGGCGGACTGCTTTCCCGAACACCGCGAAGAATCCAGGGGAGGACGTCCAACCGAAAACAGCCATACCGGAAACTATGCCATGAGGACTACGCGGCAAGGAGCCCCCAAAAGCCGATGCATGACGCGCGTGGACCGGCACGTGGTGAAATGCATCGGCGATATCCGCGACCATAGCGTAGATGTTGCACCCTGGGTACCGCCGACGGAGGTCGCAGACTCTGCGAGCTATAGAAACAAACGGATCCCACGTTGCATCCGGCGACGCCTCAGAGGCAGTCTGAGCGTTGACCGACTGGCCGTTCGGAGCCGACAAGTCGTGAATGATACGACCATCCACGTGAAGAGGTTTGTCCTTCTTGGGGACCAGGGCGAACGCGCTGGACTGGAATGTCGGGTCCTGTACCAACGTAGACATCCGAGCGACCAGGCAACGTCCTTTGTAATAGTCTGAGAGCAAGTTGTCCTGGACAATTTCGGCACCCGTATCGGCGCCTGGGTAGTTCGCAGGAACTGGTCGTGTGCCCGCCCGCGATGTCGGGTCCTTCCACGGTGGAGTCAAACCCTCCTGGGCGATTTGACCGAGTAACGTAAGTTCCGAGTACGACCCAAGATACTCCTGATACAACCACGGGCGTAGCGCTTTGTTCGGGCGGTAGTCGTCCGAAGTCTGACCGCGAAAGAGTTCGAGCGTACCGGCTATCCCCAGCTGGGGGTCGGCCACGAGCGCATCCAAAATGCGGAGGTCGACCTCTGGAATAGACAACGGGCCCGGCCCAGCTGCTAAGAACGCGGTCCCCAACGGGAATGGTATGTGCCGACGGGAGGCCTCGGCCTGGAGCTGGGCAAACACGCTCGCCGGAACGCAGCGTCGAAGCCCTAGGACAACGCACGACCGGGTCGGAGCTGTGTCGAATCGGGACCACATCGAGCGGGCCGATGTTTCCACCCTTTGGGATGATTCTGGAAGTCGAACTGGCGGGTGTATAGGTCGATCCGCCGAGGTCGGTGCGAAACGAAGCCGAATCAGGTGTGAGACGGACATGAACTCCTGGAGTATGAGGGACCAGGTCGCCAATACGTACTTCCTCGGACTGGCCTCGACCGAGGCAACTGATGGGTAGAACTGGGTCAGCGCAGCGGGGCTCTGAGCCGGCGCGTATGACGGCTGGCAAGGCCACTCGGATCCGGTTAAGATGACGTCCGCCGCGGAAGTCGTATCCATAATCCAGTTGCACAAGGCGTCAGACGCGATGTTGTACGCACGGCGCACGTGTTGGAGATAGAACGCAGTATGTCCGGCGCCCAGGGCGCGGATGGCCCCGATCCAGGGTCGGAGCGAGGGTGCCCGGCACCTATTGAGCATCAGTGCCTGGTTGATGACGACACTAGAATCTCCGAAAACGTAGGTATGGCAGTTCGGAAAGGCAAAACGGATCCACAAGAGGCATGCGAAGAGACCCTGGGCCTCCATCACGTTGTTTGTACGTGCCGTGACGAACGTACGGGCTTCCCAACGAAGGCGAGTGTGGGAATCCGACCACACACACCAGGCGTAGGAGCTACGGCCACTGACGGCTCTGCACCCCCCGTCGAAAGACGCGAAAATCGTGGGTCGCGCAGGAGGCGGTGGCGGCCCCTCCGGCCTGGAGTCCGACTCCGATAAGTTGATGACTGCCAAGCCGCAGCCAGGTATTACGCCGTCCGATGACGCCGGTTGGACACCAGGTGTCCGGAAATCGCACGAGCCGGTGTCAGACACCGATGGGCTGGTGGCTACCACTGCGTGTGCAGGAGTAGCAGCGTCCGATGACGCCATTCGAGCACCAGGTGCACCGGCAACACGCGGACTAGTGTCAGACACCGTTGGATCCAGTGGTAGGGCACACTGAACTCCAAGCCTGGCGATAGGTGACCCGGCCTGGGCACCAGGTGCACCAGGGCCAGGGAGGCACGCGTCAGACGCGACCAAATTAGTGTGTGGGGCGGACCGAGTGTCTGACACCCGGAGCAAAGTGGTGATAGCGTCAGACGCAGAAGGACTCACGGGAGGAAATGAATCAGCAGTGGTCATGTTTAATAAACGAGACGACAATTGAGATTGCAATCCACCCCAAACCATTCACACCCGCTGCAGGTGTGCGGCCTTGAGGCCGGCGTGCATTCCGGTCACCCACTCCACTACGTCTGGCGGGAGCTCATGAAGTTCATGCAGATGGCTGCAAGTGGGGAATGTGCACCCTTTTACGGACTGGAACCGAACGCACACCTGCTTGCCGTTAACAACCGGAATTTGAGTACGAATGCCGGGCGGAATGATTGACGAGGTGTTGTCAGGCCGACGGCTGGTCGGACCCGAAGACCGAGCCGGACGACGGCTGCGGTCGTGTCGAGGAGTGCCGCGCGGCTGGCGCCTTCGTGGAGCACTGGCCGGCGACGCTGGAAACACAGAATGGACCACCGCAGCGTTGAGCACACGGGCCACAAAGCGTTGATACGACGGCGAGTCCTGCCGCAACTCGTGGCGGGCGTGAACTTCCAGGTCACGATGGTCTGTCTCGTTAAGAAGGTCGTCGTCCGGTTAGGAGAAAACCGCTTGATACAGGTTGCACATGGCGTTGAGCAGCTCTCTGGGAGCCGCAAGGGACACGTTCTGAACGGCGTCGCCATGCACCGTACGGAAAACGGCAGCCACCTCGGAAGGATACCATTCCGCCGCTGCCTCCTGAAGAACGTGAAGCACCTGGTGCAATTGGTCCGCCCGGCGGATCGTTACGGCTGGAGCCGGCTCAGAGCCGCCCCACTGAGAATCCTCGTGAACCACTGTTCTGTCTTGACGGTAGCACCCGGGGTCCTCCGAGGACAAGAAGTGGTCGAATAAACGGCTAAAGAAGTCCACCGAGAACAACATCTTGGCGGTCACTTTGGTGACCCGGTACTGCCCTCGAAAACACTCTTGACGATGGATGGCGCAGACTTGATCGTGCCACGGCATGTTAATGAAACGCCTGTATAACTCATCCGTACCTGCTGACCGAAGCGGGGGGCGCGGACCCATCCGAGCTGCGCGATGTACCGCAACCTCGCTGGTCGATGGTCGAAACAAACTGTTGCCAACCGGCAGGTGGCCCTGGGCCATCGCATCCGGCGACCGCGATCGGTCACGGGACCGCGAACGACGCCGCGAGCGCGACCGGTGGTGACGGGAGCGAGAGTGACGGTGCCTGGCACCGGACCTGCGGTGAGGTCGCTCGGAGCGTAATCGTGAACGAGAACGAGAGTGCACCAGTCGGGACTGTGGGCTACCAGATCGAGATCGACGCGCCTGGCGCGGTGATCGAGAGCGACGCGCCTGATGCGGGGAACAAGAGCGTCGGAGGCGGCGTGGGGCCGGTGAACGGGAACGACCTCGTGCACGCCCACGTTGATCCGGCTCCGCCTGCCCATGTGCTTGCAGGTAGCCTCCCGGTGACCGTGGCTCCTCGTCGAGCTCGTGACGCGGCCACTGATGACGACCTACTTGCTGCTCAACGATGCGAAGTTGAGTGGTGTCTCTTGGGACCGAATTAGCCATAGGGTCCGCGCGCCCCTGGGGCGGCGGAGGCAAAGTTGCGGGTTGGGCCACTTGCTGCTGTAACGATGCCAGCGTGGCTGTCATGGTCTCCATCTGGGAACGAAAGGCAGCATTGGCGTCGCGTTGTTCCTGTAATAGGCGCTACAAGAACGTGTGGGTCGTAGACTGGTCCGGCCCGCGTTGTGGAGCACTCGTGGCTGCGCTGGCACCAGGTGCCGCTGGTGGGTCCACCGCGCGTACGGTAGAGAACAGGTCGCAGGGAGTGAGGATCGTATCCTCGAGCGTAAGCAAGGGAAGACCATTGTCGTTTGACGACTCATGTAATCGATCCAAATCCACGGAGGCATTATCGTCGAACGTCGGGGTAGCCACGCATCGCCAGGCAAACGTAGCGGGAACCACTGAAGTCTTAGCCCCACTAGGGGTAACGTACGAGATGGCCTGGCCACCAATGTCGACCAAGACACCACCCGTAGCAGCAGGTGCCTTGAATAAACTCGTTAGTGCAGATCGTACACCCGCCGGTCCGACCGGCGGTGACGTAGTGAACAACTGCCAGGCAGTCGTAAAGTCAGGCAGTGGTGATGTGACTCGTACACCATGTCCAAAGCCCAGCAGGAATTCTTCACGTGAGATAATTTGGCTGCGCATGTCATTCAATGGCACGGCTACCACTTGACGGGGCGCGTCCGCAGGGCCGCGCACGCCCACCATACACAAGTAACTGCATCCCGGATCCAGCACAAGGTTGATGTCATCCACCAAAACGATGGTCGAAGCTCGAACGTAGGAGAGGACTTGACCACATAAGTACACCTCGGAGGTGTGACGAACGAACTTGGTGTCACAATCAGTTGAGGCCACGAAGAACTGAGAAAACCGTAGGAACCGAAAGACTGAAAGAAGGGGGCGCCCCAGGAGCTCCTCCGACAAATCATGGGACGGGTGCGTCAGTCGCCAGTGTGGGATCCAATACTCCACGTCAACGTGCTCCTGGAGCGCGGGGTCGACGTCAGATCGGCGGACCAGGCAGCAGAAACGTGAGGGTGGCCTGCCAGGCAGGCCGCTTCAATCCGTCAGCATCGTCGAAGAATGGGCTGGATGCAGACTCCCGCAGAACCGGATCACGACCAATCGTTGCGTACACGGGTCCATCCCAGCGGCCCGTCAGCTCATCCGGAGCCTCCAAGCGCACTGTTCTCCCTCCGAGGGACGAGTACGACGCCCGCGGCGGGTTCCGCGACGGAGCAGTGGGAGCAGAGGCGATAACGCGCATGAAAAATTTCCTGGCAGCCTGGTTGCTTCTTCTCGGTAGCTCTGCGCTACTTGGTCGTCCGGTGCTCTGAGCTCTGGGCGGCGAATCGGTGAATGGTCTGGATTCGCCGTTCGCTCCGGTTCGGAAAAGCCCGGTTACGTTCTTCGTACTTAACCGAACACCTATTTTTCATTCAAAACACAAAGTTGGATTTTGGAGCGACGGCGCAGTGAGGACATGGTGCGCTGGCTGTAGTAGGATAGTTTTAGATGAGTATGCATGTACGTACGGGCGTGGGGCTCCTTTCCCAATTATATTTTCAAGAGCATGCCCCAAGACTTCAAAGTGGTATGGCAGCTGGTAGCAATCAGGTTGGGGTGGGTGTGACTGGGAGCGTCTACCACCATGCACGCGCCTAGGGGTCCTAGACCCGCCGTGGGTATCCACGCTCCAAAGGCGAGTCGCGCATACTGCCAATTGGCCAAACCGAAGTTGTAGCCACATGCGGAAGAGTCGTTACGGTCCCGCAGTACAGAGGTGCTCTTTAAGTGTAAGCTTCCACATGAAAACACACTTTGCGAGAGCACTTCTGGCGGGACAGAAACGAATGCAGCAGTCGGCTTCACAAGAGCAAAGGGTCCCAAGACCAAGTGCAAGGACAGCTCAAGAACAAGAGACCAAGACAGAAAAACACTTTAAGAGCCCGCGCCTGCACACTTAAACACCATAGCATCCGAATAGACAGTTTTAGAGCAGTTTTGAAACTGTGTGAGTCCCGGGAGGGGCTGGGGAGTTCTCGGACACCCTGTGCATACTACTGACATGAGCTGAAGGGCTGGACGGTATCGATCAGACCTGGAAAACCGCTCAACAGGACTGAGGCAACAGTTTTGACGTACCCAAGAGACAATAGTGTAACGGACCTAGAGTGCCCGTTACTAGCTTACACGTAGCAATGAGGAAGCGTACAAGTTCCACGATAGTGAAACCAAGTGCTTACTCTGAAGGAAAATCAACTCTGTTTTTATTTAGGTCCAGGGCAGCTTGCCCTGATCACTCAAATACACGTCAACTTCTTATTGGTTGATAATGGGTCTGGCTCCCCATATATCAACCAAATATGATGACGGCAGCTCAGCACACGCTAGCCGTGTGCTGCTGCACCTACTTTTGTAATACAAATCTACCGACCTATGTAAGGGTGTGGCCCACTACAAATAGCGCGTTGCGGTGTCTGAATTACCATATACAGCGGCTTGGTCACCAGCCGTGTGAGGTAATTTGGACCCGCGGAACGTGAGCTGAGGGCTGTAACACGTCGACCAAGGGGAGGGCCTAAGCAAAAGCTGACTGGGCCAGCAAGCTGCCTGGAGTGACGATACCCCTAAGTTGTTTGTAATCCGAGGAGCCAGGAAGGAAATGCCAGTGGTGTGTTATATTTACAGAGGGCTTCTGGATTAGTACTGGAAAGGAAAGCTCGGGGTTCTATTCTAATACCACGTTGCTTAAGCTACCGTGTCCATGCTCTGGTGCTTATATTAATGAAATAGCTGTAGAAAGTTCCCAGTGCACTTAGATTTTCAAGTCTAACCGCCCATTTGAAAATGTTCTATCTAAATCAGGCGACAGTCCAGCTCAAGATATGACAACATGGCAAGAGCCCCAAGGAAAAGAAAAGGTTTCCCAACAACTGTGTAGCGGGATTTTGTGCAGAATTAGCTCGACTAATGGTGAGTTTTGATCTGATTTACCCGCGAGGAAGTAGATGTGCGTGTACAACGCGCTCGACGGGAGAACACTTCACCAACGCAGCTGAAATCGAGAAAGGAGAGCAGCTTCGTAAACAAAGGCTTCGTAACACAGAGGCGCGCTACCGCAAGGCAATTCAAGAATTGGAGCAGCTCGAGTTAGTTGAAGTCCCAGCGCTAACTGAGTTCGAACAGATGAGAGTATCTGGTCCGGCAGTAGAGCGTGAGGAGAAGACAGAAGATGATGATCCTGCGGAGTATCAACGACGATTTGAGGAGGACTCGCATCGCGAAGACTCTGTCGACAATGCCTGGGGTTTCCAGAGTAGAGCGTCAGGGAATGCAGATGACGATAGAGCTGTGGCGACGCATGGGAGCCCCACGTCCTGTCAAGGGCAACTTATCCGCCGAGCTCGACGAAGGTGCGGACGATGAAGAAGATGAAGAAGAACATGGCGTTGCTCAAGGGGACCGTCCGCCTCTTATTCTGAAAGCGACGAGGAACACCGATTCTCCGAGCGCCAATAAGTGTTGGCTCGACTCGACGAAGAGATGAGGACGAGTTCGGAGTGAATATTGAAGAAGAAGTCGAGAGTGGCGTTTGGATTGGAGAAGGCCCCTGGTGGAACGAAGCAGGTGTATAGCCGAGTAGCCGAGTTCAAAGCACTCGGCGAAGACCCAAGCAAAATTCCTTTGCCGAAGACCCCAGAGACGAAGAGACGTAAAGTGTTTCGCGCTACGCAAGGCACTCCATACTTTGAAGACTCCCACATGCTGACTCCGATGAAGCTCAGCCCGACTCAGCGAGCGCCGAGTCGTGGACAGCGAAATGCAGGTCGCTACCGTGAATTGTATGACGCTGCAGACGAAGCTGAAGCTCACGAGGAGGACAAAGAGGACGATGACTCCTTCGATGTGAGAGAAAACCGTGAAGAAACCGTGAAGGACTACATCCGATACTTGAGCTTCGACGCGGCAGAAGAAGACTCGACTCAGTACCTAGAAGTCCGAACCCACGCCTCACTCGACAAAATCGCTGAGTTCGAAGGGAAACGCTACCGCTCTGACGCATTACTCCAGTGGCTCAAGCGTTTCATCTACGAGATGAAGAGCACAGGGATGCCCCAAAGTGCCTGGCGCTATGCTTGGGACGTGCGGCGAAGAGTTGGTATAGACAGCTACCGAAGAAGCCTCAGCGACGCTGGAAACTACTCAGCAAGGCGTTCCTGGATTACTATTGCTCACAGTTTGACCAATCCGGCCGCACTCGCTACTACTCGGCGAGACGTAAAGTCAACGAGCCGATCTGCGACTTCTTGATCCGGCTCAATGGGTATGCTCGGACAGCCAAGATCCAGTACGAGAAAGGTAGCGCCGACGCAGCTGACCATGTCGAGCACTTCGTGCTGCATTGTGGAGATGGCGATGTGATGGATTTGATGCACCCCTTGCAGCTGGAAGACATTAGTAAGGTGGAGCAGATAATCAATCATCGGATCCTCGGTGAAAAGTGCAAGAAGCAACGTGACCGACTCGTGATCGCACGAGGCCGCGGCGATAAGCGGAAGGATCCAAGCCGCCGAGATGAACGCCGAGATGGACGTCGAGATGAGAAGCGCAGTCGCAAAAAAGACAACCGCGATCGCCGAGTCACTTTCGTTGACGCAGACTCTGATGGGGAAGAACTACTCGGTCAGAACCCGCCGAGTCAATACAACTCCGAAGACGAATGGGATGATGGGGACCAGTCCGGAGGTTACGACTCAGCGGAAGACGACGACTACATAGACGCCGGCGTTGCCAATGATAAGGGAAATACACCGGACCACCGAGAGAACTCGGCGGGAGACCAGAATGGCTGAAATCGAGGTTGGGGGAACTCGGCGAATCGACCTCCGCGACCGTACAACCAACGAGAAAAGTCGAACCGTGGAGATGGATCACGCGACAAGCTCACAGCAAGGACCTTGTGCAGCTTGTGGAAGAACGGGGCACTCGGCTCACTACTGTCGGCGGCGCTGCAAATTCTGCAGACAAGTCCATGAAGTCGGCCAGTGCGAACTGTTTCGTCAATACGAGAAGCTGGCTGCGTTCGTGAAGAGCTCTGTCGACAAGTCGCAAGTGCCAGAAGACCTGCAAAACCTTTACACGCCGAGTGATTTAAACTCGGCGGCCCGCCAACACTGACTGGGTTGGAATATGCCGGGCTGCCACAGTCAGCTGAGCTTGCAGTGGAGGCGAACTTCTTGTTTGCCTTCGTAGGCGAAGCAGGGCGGCCCGAGGGACGAAGCGGGGATGGCAATTGGATGTGTGAAATGGACGGAATTGAACGCGAGCTCGGTGAGTTAGATGACAACTACCGAGCGATTGCAAGTATAACTCGGCAGTCAGACCAGGCTGTGCATCGTACCATAATCATGAAGCTGCTTCCAGGAGAACGGCTGGGATGGTGGTCAGCATAGACGTTTGATCGCCGAGTTAGAATGAGAGCTCTCGTATTGGGGGCAGCGAGCGACCGAAGGACCAAGATACTATTGGACGCCGGAGCAAATGTCTCGGCGATTAGTGAGTACTTCACGAAGAAGCTGCGTCTCAAGAGAGTGGCCAGCCGAGATAAGCGGATCGACATACAAGGAATAAGTAAAGACAGAATGGTGACAACGTCACGAGCAGTCGTGAAGGTGACACTCGGCTGGAAAGTGGCATACGAGTTTGAAGTGTGGATAATGCCTCATCATGCCGGAGTCGATTTGATTCTCGGCACTGACTTCATGATCCCAGCTGGGATCCGTCTGGATCTGTACAACTCGTCGGTCAAGCTACCCCATGAGATGGTGATCCCACTCATCCGATCAAGTAATGCGCCGACAAAGACCGAGCTCGGACCAAATGTCCCATGTGGGCCACCAGACGGGTTAACAATCGAAAGTCGAATGACCGCTGAGTTCAAATTGCCCAGGCGGAAATTCAGTGAGTCGACGCATGAGTTGTGGGTGCGACGGACGAAGGGTTGGATTCCCACGGCTGTTTTAAATCGTCGAGGAAAACCAGCCCATGTACTACTTACAAATGTACGATCCAAGTCAGTCTGGTGTCCAACTCACTTTTATGTGATAAAATGGCAGCCACACGGAGTACTGGCCAATGAGGGAAATGTCCGCGTGAACTCGGCGAAATACCGTGACTGGCAGATATTAGCAGCTGAGTCAATGATGGACAAAGATTTGCTGCAGAAGGAACAACGACTGTACGAGGACTGGTTGTCACACCAGCCGCCAGCTGTGGAAAAGACGAAAATACCCTATTCCGACGGCGGTGAAAAAACGCCCCCCCCCTCCAGTGGAGAACGAATCAGAGGTAACATGCGCCGAGCGCTGGAGAAGGATCGAAGCTGATACAGAAGACCAGAGGCGTCGCGATAACGCCGACATCATAGCAACTTCAGGGGTGACCCGGCTATAAACTCAGCGCTCAAGCTGGATAAGATCCGAGCGAATCGTACGGCGGCGCTACACGATGGCCACTATGTTTCCTATCATATGTATAAGTTTGAAGACGATGGCGTCATTTCTGACGCCAGCACGAGCTCAGCGGGTGAAGGAACAAGTGCTGTAGGGACAAAAGAAGAAGCGTCGGCGACATAACGGAAAGAGACCCTGAAGAGTGCTCGGAACAGGTCCTACGCGACGAATAACCCGTTTTTGACGACCGAGCCAAGTTTGAAGTCATTAGACCAAGTATTGTGGTCGAGGTGAACTCAGCTATGAGCACCCTGTGACGGTGAACTCGGCGCTCGAAGATCCAGCGTAAGAAATGATTTGGGGGCTGTCCCAGCGTGCTATAGGACTGCCGACTACACGAGTGAAGAGTGTGGGCGCGTGAATGTCTGTCCTGCCGTCGTGGCAGACTCAGCGGTACAGCGCCCTAGCGTGACGACTGCAAATTCCAAGCTGGAGGTATTACTTTCAAGAGATGTTGAGGCTAACAGTGAAGGACTGCTGGACGGTGAAGACAAGTAACCACGGTGATGAAGTTAAAGCACGAGCCAAGTGTGGAGTCGATGGGTTAGGTTCTGCAGACGTGGTGAACTCAGCGATTTGTACGCCAAAAAGCCTGCATTATTCAGTCGGCGGCGGTGGACTCGGCGTCAGCGGATCTAAACGCCGAGAGTGATTCGGACATGGCCACAGCATGCCGCCAGGATGTAAGCTATACCGGGGAGGAGTTTGCGCTCAGGGAAGTTAGTTTTGCCGTCTCGGTGAACTCGGCGGACCAGCACTATGACGCGACTGAATGCTATGATATTCGGATGGTATTACAACATGAGGGAATTAAGCCTAACGACGATCCAGCTACGACGGACTCAGCGTTGGCGACTATGGATGCTGAAACTGGTTCGGATGTGGTTAGACCATCTACCTCGGAGACAAGTTTGGACACGCAGACGTCAGATCGGCCATCGTAGCAGACTCAGCGGATATGGGCCCCCACGTAGACGAGAACTATGATTTATCAGAGGTATTACTGTTGAGAGGACCGGAACTGAGATCGGAGTAACGAGCTTAGCGACGACGGTGTTCGACCCCGGCGGAATTGGCTACAGTTTGGAACAAGCTGAAGATGACGAATGCAGCTCAACAAGAGATCCAATGGAAACCCTAATACAACACTACGTGGCTATCGCAGCAACCGAGGACGAGCAAGAGGATGATGTTGACGACAGTAAGACCGATATCTTTGAGCGGAGTGGGACGAATCTGGAGTTGACGGACTACGCTCATGAGCTGGCCTTCCTTGCCGACCTCACTTAAGTTGAGCCTACAGAACTCGACTATAGCGCTCCAAACGTCAAGTCAAGTAGCCATACGCCAGCACAGTCGGTTAGGTTGGTGACAAAGCTGCAAAAGCACGAAGGAATAATATTTTTTAGTGGCAGTGCCCTGCCGCCTCCAGCGTACAAGGCATTGTGCGACATCGACGCTCAAGGATACGCACCTATCAAGCAGAAAGCTCGGCGGATACCTCTCCGCCACTTGAGCAAACTGTACGAGTTGCTGAAAGGACTTCTTCGAGCTGGGTTGATATCATTCACCGGCAGCCGTTGGGCTTCACCAGTGGTGATAGTACTCAAGAAAAGTGGTGTGGATATTCGGCTATGCATTGACTATAAACTAGTTAACGCGATTACGACGCCGATGGAATTCGCCATGCCACTAGTTGATGACCGCTTACCGAATTGGAGAGTTACTTGTGGGTTTGCTCGCTTGATGCTGAGAGCGGATTCTGGGCAGTCCTGATGACTCGCCGAGCTCGGCAGATCTCAGCGTTCGGCTGTGCACTTGGACACTTTGAATGGTTACGAATGCCGTTTGGATTGAAGAATGCGCCTATGATTTACCAACGACTCATCGACAACGCTCTATGAGGATACGTCCAACCAAAGGGAGAATGGGAGTTGTTTGCTGAACGAATGGCTAACGCTGAAGCCGAGTCGGGAGATCGGCGATTCGAGCTCGGCGGGGTCAGCGATTCAACGCCAGGACAGCTGACAAAGTTCGAAGGGGACCATTATTCACAAGCTGACTGCGATCCGGTCCAAGACCTGGTCAACGGACCAGACGGCGACATATTTGCTAATGGAAACCAGACTAGTCTTCCTTGATTCCGGTGTTCAAGCGGAGGTCGTTTGTCGATTATATTTGGTTTGGAGGGGAGACGTTTGACGCCTGCTTGGAGACACTGGACCGACTACTAGCCCGATTCACAGAATGTCGGATTAGCATCAGCTTTACCAAAAGTATCTTTGTTCAACCCTAGGTTGATTTCCTGTCGCACGAGATTACGCCGAGTGGCATACGCGCTGATACGAAGAAGATAACCGCGATCACCGAGCCCTCCTTCCCGAAATCAAAGCAGGGAATGCAAGCCTTCCTTGGTGCATTTAACTATTACGGCCGATTCATCCAGAACTTGGCTGTTTATGGAGCGGTACTCTATCAACTAAAGGACACGGACTTTGGCCCTGGGGTAACTTGGCGTCAGCAAAAGCGTCATTCGCCGAGCTCAAAAACCGGGTAGCAGAAGCTCTAATTCTTCGCCATTTCGACTCGGCGAAATAAGTTCACATAATATTGTACGCTAATGACTGGGCTTTGAACAGTACTATGATGCAGCCGCACGACGACAAGCTGCACCCAGTTCGCTTCTGCGGACGCGTGCTAAAGGAGAATGAACTCGGCTAACATCCCGCAGAGAAAGAAGTGGTCGCGCATTTACAATTACTGAAAGTGTGCTACACTCTCTTGGCGGGGAAGACGCTACACGTCTACACCCGTTTCTCAACGCTGGAATGGGTGTTTAAGTCAAAGTCGTTGTACGGCCGCGCAGTAAGTTTCGCAGTTATGTTGTCGCCCTACGATTTGAAGGTGAAGCGAGTACGTGAACGAGATGTAGACTTCGCCCAGTTGTTCCAGGCGTCGATAACCCCGTTTATCGGACTCGACGACTCCTTGAAGCACCTTGCGCCTCCCTCTAAGAGCTCGGCGACAGTTAGAATGGACCCGGATCTGCTACACGCCCGAATACCAGCCGACTTCGCGGGATGTGTACTGTCATTTAATGGCTCAGCGAAGACAGCTAAGTACGGCGGGTATGGAAGTTGTTCGTGGATCCTATGGCGCCTTCCGAATTGGGACATTGAGATCGCTGCGAGTGCGTACCTGTCGTCCACCACGGTCAACATCGCCGAGTATACCGGCATGAACATTTGACCGAGGGATAACTGACTTAATCATCGAGAGAGACTCCCGGCTTGCAATCCAGCAATCCATGGGGGTGATAGCATACAAGAAGGAGACGTTGCAAGTGGAGCTAGCACGACATAAGGATCTCACGAAGCGACTCTACTCGGTCCGGTATCGACACATAGCGCGACACTATAATGCAGCGGCTGATTCTCTCGCTACAGAAGCACTCGAAGCAAAAGCCGGACGGGTAATTCTCGGGACGGATAGGAAAGCAGAACTGAGAACGATTAACCAGCTGTACGCCATAGACAACCCAGCGGAAACCCCGATTGTCACGGCAGTCACTCGTAGCCGAGTTAGCCGAGTTCACTGTGAGGATGAGCTTGATGAAGACTCGGCTAGAGCAAGAGGAGGAAGTCAGAATCATGAAGCCATCTCAACAAAACCTGGAGAATCCGGGTTTGAAAGCAGTGGAGATGAATTCGAACAAGTCAGCAGGGCGTCGACTCGGCGGACTAACCACACGACCCCGAATATTGAAACAGGATCGCAGATGGAGTCAGCCCAGACGGCTCAGAATGCCAACGACATGAATCCAGTGACAGTACAGACTGAGCGGAGACGACGAATCGCGAAGGCACAAGACGAAGAACTCAGGCGGGCCGATCTGAAGGCGTACCTGAGAGGTGAATTAAGGGACCTTACACACCGTCGAGCTCAGAATGCCGGCAAAGTCGCAGAAGTCTTTGTACTCAGCGAAGACGACCTATTATGCTGTCGAGATGAGACGCGTCGACAAGGCGAGCTCGGCGAACCGAACCTCTCATTGATATTGGTGATTCCGTCAGCTATGGTCGACGAGATACTTCATAACTGTCACAAATCGATCGAAGGGGGCATCAAGGCATCGTCAGAACTTATCACCGAGTCAAAGCCGACTACTACTGGATTGGTCTTTACGCCGACGTGGTGAAACGTGTTAGAACCTGCGAGGACTGCAGTACCAGTAAGAGCAAGCCACAGTTGAGAGGTTAGTCACCGGGAAATGTGGTGTCAGACCATCCATTCCAGGTCGTGTCAATGGATTTCGTGATTCCCCTACCTCGAACTCAGCGGGGCAATACTGACTGCTGTTGTTCCAGGACCACTTCACGGGGTTTGTTATCGCTAAGGCTATGAATGGCACCGGGGCACTCGAAGAGGCCAAGATGTTTGAAGAATGCGTCTTCAGGCAGTTTGGGACTCCCTCTCTGATACGGCACGACCGAGATCCAAGGTTTATGAGTGAAGTATTCAGAACGTTCTTCGAGATGATGCAGTCGAGATCAAGGGCTACGCTGAGTACCGACCACAAGCCAACGGTCAACAAGAGAGGTCAATCAAGACAATGGTTCAGACCATACGGGTCTGCGTGGAAGACCCGCTTCAGGCCGACTGGGATGACATCGCCGAGAAGATGGTACACGCTATCAACAACTCAAGAGACTCGACTCGGCGAGAAACCCCTTTCTATCTGGAACATGACTGGGACGCCAAGTCTACACTCAAGGTTATGACGAGCTCAATACGACGTGGACAGGGACGCTCAGCCAACTCGGCGGATGCGGTCGAGTGGCGCCGAGAAGCGAACAGACAACGAGAAATTACCTTACGACTAGCAGCTGAGTTCCAAGTGCGAGAAAAGGCACGACGAGCTCGAGAGCACAACGAAGCACTGAGCAAGAAGGAGAAAAGATCCATTCCTAACACAGCAGATGACGAAGACGGAGTTGCAGAACCAGGCGATATATCCACCGAATCCTTGTTCAAAGAAGGAGACCAAGTCTGGTTGTTTATGGAGCGAGTCAAGTCGGGCCTTACTAAGAAGTTACCACATCGATGGCATGGACCATTCAGGGTGAAGAAGAAGATGGAAGAATTTGTTTATGAATTGGAGTTACCCGACAAGAGTGGATATAGGTTTTACCCAGTGGTCCATGTATCACGTCTGAAGGCAGTCACCGAACTCGGCGGAAGACCCAAAACGAGGCTAATCGCCGACCTCGAAGAGACTCAGCGATTTGACTTTGACGAAGAATTACTACCTGAAGATAGCTGGGAGCCAGACGCAAGTATGAACCAGTATGAAGTCGAAGCAATCCTCGACGACGAGCTACCATTATCCACGAGTATGTCCCGGTCATAACGGAAGTTTAAGGTTAAGTGGGTCGGCTACGATGAGTCTATTTGGGAACTACCGTCGAATTTGTCATGTGGAGGTCTCCTGTTTGACCATCTACGACAGAAGAAGCGTGAAAACCGTCTGCAAATGGTGCAAGTTGCAGATGAGGATTTACATTTATTGCACCAAATGTTACACCAACTCAGCGGACGACACAGGCTGAGTTGAGATGGAATGCTACTGTGTCGAATTACATATACTGAATAATTACGAAATGAAGTCCTGAACGATACCTACGGGACGCTCAGTCAAAAGAAGAAAATTAAAAAGAAGGCGATCGGGACTCCAAGAGAGGTGAGCCCGACGGAGACAACTGGGGCGAGCTCAGCGGACTCGACGATTGGAGGCGTTGCGGTGTAGCAGACGTCGCCCCCTGAGAGACTGCGGGAGGAGATGCAACATCCGCAGCCGTGGCAAGAAGTATCATCGCCGAGCTAGCCAAGGCGACCTACGCCGAAGCAGGCGGAAGAAGAGCCGGTGCCTCAGAACCCGACTCGGCTGACGTGGGATGAGGCGGATCCGTTCTTGGAAGTGGAGTGTCGAACAGAGACATACTCGGAGACGCGCCTCGGAGATTGGGAGAACCCAACCCGTCGTCCGCCGAGTCATCATTAGATGCACTTTCGTTATCCGAGCCGAGCTCACCGATTGAAGACCCAGCGAAGATGCGGATACCTTGACGATTCAGCCGAGGTGGAGCACCCTGAGCGTAAGCAGGAGGCGCTTGTTCGGCAAGATCGAAGTCTTCTTCGATCGCGTCATCAACAACCTGAGGATCCATACCGCGCGGAGCGAAAACCAAGAAGTCCACGTTCCGAGCGCGGAAGCACGTGTTATACGGGTGAACCGCAGGGTCAGTTAACCACCAAGCTCGCCAGGGCTCAGTTAGATAGACATCGTGAGCGCACTGAACCCCAGTCTCTCCCGGCTGGAACCCACGAAAGGTTAACAGGAGAAATAATGGGGGACGGACGGATCAAAATATACCTCAGCATCTACAAGAGGAGCAGGTTCACCGCCGAGCTTCTGGGTGACCGCCGAGTAGAGCTGGTCGTAGACAGCGACAACCAACAATCGTAGTGTGTCACTACGGCGTTTGCGCTCGCGCTTGTACACCAGTCACAGCTCATACACTTCAGCAAGCTGAGCAGGTGTGGCAGTCGGGTTGACGTCGGGATCGAGACCCATCAACATGCTTGACTCGACGATCCAGTGGCGACGCTCGTAGAGAGCAACAAAGTAACGAGTCATTTGGCCATCTGTCTTCATAGGCCTCCGGCCGAGTGTAAAGGACTGTCGCCACGGAGCTTCACCCACATATCTCCAAGAGCTTGCATCAAGGTTCGAGGTCGGGTCTGAGAAGCCAAGCACCGCCGCGTCTCCTCCAGCACTGACGGAGAAAAGAAGAAAGGAAGCTCGGGAAGCATCCGCCAGAGACGCTGACAAGGATGACTCGGATCAAAGACAGCCATGAAAGCTCGTATGCCGTCAAGGGAACACGGGGTGAGTGGCACGCGACTCTTGCCACCTACGAGCTCCAGCTGCACCCCTCCGCTCAGTGTGTCCAATAATGCATTCCAACAACGGGCTGAGCCGAAATGCATAAATGGCACCTCGCGGAGTTGAGCCATGTGAAGAGTCAAACGACAATCCTTGGAAGCCGCTTGCGAGGCCCGGGTCCGTAACGTCGCCAGCGGGAGTGTAAGAGCGCTTGGCAGAGTGACCGAAGCCGGCCGTGATGCAGTCGAACTCGGCTGAGAGGGGACTGACGCTACCGGGAGCACACTCGGCGAAGGAGCCGCCGAAAGAGATTGGGCATGAGCCAGGTCCGGGGTTGACGTAGGCTGCCGATGCTTGTGGTATCGATGCTTCTTGTGATGCTTCTTGTGCTTCTTGTGTTTCTTGGATCGCTTCGACCGATGGCCGGTAGGACTCGACGAGACACGACGCTTGCGACGTTGCTGCTTCCCCGAAGCCGACGCAGAGGTAGAAGGCGCCATCCCGTCACCAGAATCCATCGATGAATGTCGCGAAGAGTGGCGATCACTCGGCGGTAAAGACTCATCACTCATTTTGTCGTCAGAGCCGAAGATTGCCGCATGAAGGCTTCTCGCCTTGGCAGAACGACGAGCATCTTCGACTGCCGAGTCGGAACCTGAAGGACTGCCCGCCGAGTTGTCGGATAAAGAAGTGGGATCCTAGAGCGACCCAGCGGCAAGATTGGTCGAGCCGGCGGACGGTGCAGAACCGTCGCCAAGCCCTAAGACCTCATCGTCAGATGCGTCAAGGTCCTCAAGAAGCTGAGCAGTCACAGTGCGAGCAGTCGCAGCAGATCTCCGGATGGGGCGCCCAGACGGGGACGTCAACACGGCCGAACTCGCAGGGAGAGACGGTCTGAGGACACCCACGGCCGGAGTCACTAGGTTAGCCGGTGTAGTGGATACGCTAATACCCCGAGAGGGAGAGACGTGAGAAGACCGAGGACCAGATGACGACCGGGAGTGCCCAGCCTCCGCTGATACGACGCTGAGGGGCACACTTGACACTTGTGAGACAACCCAGCGGAGATAGGCGAGGTCGAACCTGGGGCACAAACGCTCGTAGTCGGGACTGGTAGTGAAGTCATGACGTCAGAAGAGGACACCTACGATGGTTGGGTAGCCACGACTGACGAAATCGACAAAGAACCAGAAGACGAAGAGCCCACCAAAGTCATCAAATCAAACGCAGGAGCGGTGTCGTCGGCAGGCTCAGGCATCTCAAACTCGTATTCAGCTTCGCTCGAAGCTTCATCGTCGTCTTCAGAGTGAGTAGAGACAGCTGGCTGTGTAGCAGAGCTCAACTGAAGGTGACGAGCCTTTTTCCGCCGAGTCCGACGACGAGATTTACCATAGCGGGGTTTCCCTCCATCGGACACGGTAGCTTGAGGAGAACTCGAGCGCAAAAGGGCACTGATAGTCTCGTGTCCTTCCTCCCCGGGAAGTGGACAAGCGTACGACTGAGGCGGATGCGGCGCCGGCGAACGGTGACGAGGACCTGCAGCAGTTGGAGACTTGGGATTGGCATAACGCTGAAGCCGCTGCGTCGACGTTAAGTCCGCCAACGGAGTACGATGAAGCTGGGCGAGGGTCGGCTCGGGTTGACTCGTAGCCGTCGCTGAGCTGACAGGAGCCGCAGCCGAGCCCGCCGAAGGGGTCGCAGAAGAAGCCGGACCCGCTGGAGGAGCTACATTAGGACCAGCAGCAGAACCAGTTACTGAGGCGTCTTGGCGAGGGTGGACGATCAACTCCAGCCGCCTAGTTTCGCCAGCTGGAATGTGGAGAACTTCAGGGAAGCGAGACTCCAAGACTCGACACAGCCGGGCGTTAAGACGAAGGTCGGACGGATCAAGTCCAAGAACCTCCAAACCGGCGCCAGCAGCAGCCATGTGAGGGTCGTGCATCGGAATGACACCGTTCCGACGAATGAGCCGCTTCTGCCGCAAGATCACTGACCGCTGCTCAGCGATCACCAACTGAGCGTGGCGCAAGGGTTGAGTGCCGGCTGAGCTGTACAGGTGCACCGATTCCTGCAGCTGCTCGAAATGCTTGGAAGCAATGCCTTGGAGAGTAACAAACGCCGCATTTCTATCGGAAATAGATCGGAGGAGAACTGCGATCTCGGCGTCTCGATGAAAGACTTGCTGATGATGGAGCTGGGCCTGACTCAACGCAGCTTCAACCTTGCCTTGCTCAGCTTCGATAGCCCAAGCAAGTTTCGCTCACTCAGGGCTACAGCCTTACGCAGTGAAGCAAGGAGATTAGCAGACTGCGTGGCAGCAGCCTCCAATCGAGACACCTGCTGTCGCGCCGATGAGAGCTGAGTGGACAAGTCAACATTCCTGAGGGCAAGAGTGTCCAATCGCCGAGTTAGCGCGCGGTTCTCTTCTTGAACAGCTTGATTGTCGGCCCTGAGATCAGCAATGATCTGGGGATAATCAAGAGCGGCGTAGTTGCCTTTCAAGATGTCCAACAGTTTCCCCGCGGAAGAAGTCTGCAGGATCGCTCGCCGTTGCACGGGATCAGAAGGCTCCACGGAACGAGTGAATCCCTAGGCCATGAGCCTCGCCAAGAAGGTCAATTCTTCTCGACGCTCGTATCCCTGCTCAGTAACCCTGGTCATGAGGGAGTCAAGACTCACTGGAGCAGACGAGCTCGACTGAGTGTTGGCGCCCGAAGTGGTGTCGCCCGGCAAGCTCGGTGGACCAGGAGGGCGCGCGAGAAGACCCCGCCGACTCCGCGTCAGACTCATGGGAAGCTGTCAGGTCGACCAGCCCAGCTTCATGCCGGTCGCCGACCCCACGAGTACCGACGGGTCGAGGAATCGACTCAGCTGGCGCGCCCTCACCTCGACGAAGAGCTGTAAGAGACGGATGGTGCCGCGAATTGTGCTGGAGTAACATGCGAGGAGTAAGGAGCTGCCAAATGAGCGACAGCGGAAGCAACAAGCGTACCGAAGAAGGTAGTAAAGAGCCGCGAGACGTCATCAGCCGAGTATGGACCAGCGGTGGCAGAACCAAATCAAGGATTAAGACACTCGCCAGCTCGGATCGTATCATAACCGGGGCAGTTGTGGTGTAGGGATTTTCAGATTCGACCATACGCCAACCTACTTTAGATCAAGAATCGGCTCGGTCTGATAGCCCAGGGCTTAGGAACAAAGGATCACGGTAAGTACTCAGCGATCTGTCCGGATGATGTTATTCGAATAGCCGCTGAGCTCAACGGTCGCCTGAACCCAGCGGAAGGGTCGATAGAGATCCGAAACGACTACATTTCACTAGATATTTGTATGAGAAGCATAGGATTTAATAGGGGGAGCCGAAAAGGCTCCCAGAAGATAACAGAGCAGAATTTTCCTAGTCCAAGACACGTGTACACTTTTCCGGTAAGTCCCTGCATAGGGCTGGATTATGCCTGCCGTCGATACTCGAGAGGCATAGCTTGTAGGGTATTGACTGGTAGCGCCAAGAAATTAGATCGGTCCGGGTAGGACAAAGTCTCGCTACGCGTGAAAGGAAGCCCCGTAAACTCAGCGGGCCGGTACGTCGGATAGCCCGGGTGCCGTAACACTTCTAGCTGAGCAGCCTCTGCGCTCGGTGACCTGTAAAAGCGCTCGCGCGCTGTCGTCCATCCTTTGGTGGAGGGCACAGGGTTTGTGAACGAGCTCAGCCGAACCAAACTCGGCGGAGCCTCGGAAGTGCTCTGACTTGGTTAGTCGAAACCGAGTGGAAGCGACCCACTCATCTGTCTCGGAAGGGCCGAACCGCGAGGGGGCCACCCTCTGCGCAGGCCATACAACCGCCGACTTTACTCGGCGATTTGTTGTGGTTTGTGTAAGGAATCCACATCTGACGGTATTTGTGTGTTCTACTACACCACAATAACCAGCAGCCTGATGGAGCAGCACAGCGGAATAACGGGCGGAATCAGAATGCCGGAGGAAGTGAGGGGGGGGGGGTGGGGGGCGCTTCGGTGGCCAAACAACCTGGCTAACTACGGACCAGCGGGAACGCAGCCGAATCAGCAAAAGAAGGCCAACACCAACTGTGGTTACTGCGGTAAGAGAGGTCACTGGTGGTGTGGTGTAGTGGTTTCTCCATATTTGCGGTGATCGCCCGTCGACAAAGATGCGACACCGCCCAAGTTGTTCAAGCGACGAACCCTCGGTCATGTGATGTACAGTGACTCCAAGATGTAAGAGACTCGACGGCGTCAGTACCGAACTCTCAACGAAAATTGGATACGGTCCATATGTCACTGAATCCAGGCTGTCCTTATTATTAATAATGGACTGGCTGGATTCGCATTCAGCGGCCAAGAGCTGACCATCTACGGTACGAACCCTCGGTGGCGGTCGGGATGAGTTCGCGGAAGGCTCAGCGACCCTTGGAAGACACGTTCACCGTCTGGGACAGGGCGCGGGCCGTTAAAGATACTCATGCGACGATGCAGACGACGCTTGGTGTGCAAGAAGATCCATAACGGATCATTGTTCACTTGATATTTGTAAGCTTGATTAGGACTTCTTATTAGGAATATACCCAAAAGGGTAAACATTAATACAGAACAGAATTTCCACTCAAGCACACAGAGCGACGTCCGGCTTCAAGGTAAGCGTCAGGTCAAGCTTGTTTGAGTGTGTTATGCCTGTCGGTGAACTCGAAGCTCTGTAGCGAGGGTTCATCCGGCAAGGCCAAGAGACTGTGTATTTTGGCCGATTACTATCGGCCAGTTTTACGTGACGGTTTATTGTTGCCTATTTGCACGACTGGGATTGCTTGTATTGCATCCCTTTTATTCTTCCAACCGAGTGTTGAGCACCCATTGCCCTCGTAAAAAGGCTTACCCGTGCCTGGTACCCTTCCGCTGTTGGGACCACGAGGATCCATAACACCTGCTAGCTTTGCTCGTGCTAGTAGCGTGTTCTTATTTTTACTGGTTGGCCTATATAAGCGGTTTACAAGGTCCAGTCTGTCCCGGTGCAAGGGCAGAACTGGGGTCTTCAGGTCCGCCCGAACGATCGTTTACTAACTTAGAAGACGTATTGTTGTGGGAACGTCCTAGCTACATTTGTAGCTAGAGTTCACGTGGGAATTTCAACACCACAGCTGGTGCCGCGACCCCAGAACAGATTGTGACCATTGTGAACTGTTTGTATGACCTTCCAGCTTACGAGCTACCAAGAGAAGAAGAACAAGAAAACGAAAACAAGAAACATGGCGAAAGGACAACCGACGGTACCAGTTACGCCTGCCAAGTCTGGCGGAGCTCACAACGAGAGTGCAAGCCTGGCAGCACGCTCTTCAAGCCGCCACCGAGCTTTCGGTGAGCTTTGACGACGAGGCAGGCATCGGTCCTGACGCCCACGATTATGAAGATTACGAAGACAAGACGCCGGCTCCAGAGCCAGGCGCAGCGACGCCGGAGACGGCCACGCTATCATCAGGGCTGAGCGGGGCGACCAGGTCCGTTTCAAGGAACCTCGCCGACGAGCTAGATGACGTCGCGGGACCGGAACCGGCCTATGAAGATTATGACGATGGGACTGAGGGTTCTAAACCTTCGGTGGCGAGTGCAAAGCATTCAGCACTGCTGAATGCACCTCGCCCAACTATCAACGGTGCTATACAAGCCGCCAAGCGCGTTTTCGACCGCGTACAAGCGCTGATGCAGAATGATGAGTGGGTGGGGCCGTTCAAGCCCATCCCCAAGAGAAAGGCCGACTTGCGCATGAGCTTCAATACCCAGTCAACTCGGTGTCGACTAGCCAAGTTGCCGAGGATTCAGTTTCGCTACTGTTGTCGCTGGGCTTCGAGAACGAGACGTACCCATCGACGATGTAGCTCCAAGATTGGAGTCCCCATGAAGCCGGAGCTGCTCTCCAGAAATGGAAGAGGAAGCTTCGGAAGGCGTTTGGCGCTGTTGGCATCAACACTGGACAACAGCCTGTGAGTCGACCGATTGTTCAAGATGAAGATCCGTCCACGATTCCGCTCCCACAGACACCCCAACAACTCGACCGTACTCCTCCGACCAAGCGTGGAGCTGAGCGTGGTGCCTTTGGTACTACCGAAGCTTCACCGTACTTTGAAGACTTGCACATAGTTACGCCACGTTCGAAGAGCCATATGCAACGTGTTTACGCTGGTAACGAGGGTTCGTTCGGTCGCCGAGGCGGTGCGCGAGCTCCCAAAGGTGGTGCCGGACGTCGTCAAGTCGACAGCAATGGTTTGTCCAGTGACGATGACATTTTGGTGCGTACATTCGACGAGGAAGACCCTCAAGTCGAGTTGATGCGTCAGATGAATGAGCTGGCGACGCTGAACGACGTGGACCCGACAATGAGGATTGAAATGGCGTCGCACCGACCATTGGAATGCATCACGCCGTTCTCAGCCTCTCGCAACAAGAGCGAGAACTGTATGCAATGGGTCCGTGGGCTCATCGACGAAACGACTGGAGCCCACACAGATGCCGACAAATGGTGCATTCCATTTGAGCTTAGTCTCCGGGACGGAGCCATTCATTGGTTCCATCAACTTCCGAAGAGGACAAAGCGCAAGCGGAAGCTGTTGAGCGATGCGTTCATCGGCTATTATTGCTCGCAGCTCACGCAGACGGCACTGCCCCGGTACTACTCTGCAAAGCGGGAACGTTACGAACATCTGTGCAACTACATAAACAGGCTGAATGGCTACGCTCGGACTGCCCGTCTACACCTCAAGAAGAGTGGTCGCGACGCGAAAGAACACGTACAGCAGTTCCTTGCGACGCGCGATGATGACAAGCTGACGGAGAGGCTTTACTACGCTCGAATCACCGACATTCATGAGCTCGAAGAGATCATCGAAGATGTTCTCAAGGGCAAGGAGAGAATGTCCAATCGTGACAGTGAGTATCGATACTCCAAGAGCCGTGATGCGCGACGCGACGATGGGTATACCCGCAACAATCGGCGTGATGACCGTCGCCGCGATGACAGCCGAAATAGACCAAGAGTGACGCTCATTGAAGCCCCGGTGGATGATCTACTTGCTGAATTAGAAGGTCGCGAAGCCGCTCAAGAGGCACCGAGTATTCAAACGAAGATCCGAACGCTTACAACGATGTCCAAGACGAGTACAACGACTTTCAGCCCGATAATACGGATGGTGATTTCTCATTGGATGAAAATGACCGATACCTCGCTGCGGCTAACGAAAATGAGCGCCGCGCAGCTGCTGAAGGCACCTACGCACGTTCAGACAGCCGTCAACCGCGAGGAAACAAGCCTGATCGCGAGAACGGCTTCAATCAAGATCGCCGAGGTGGTGACCGTGGGTTCAATCAGGACCAACGCGGTCGACGTGACCTAAACCGCGACAACCGACGCCCACAGTACGGACCATGCGCGGTGTGCGGTGGCATGAGTCACTCCGCCCACTACTGTAACAATCGATGCAAGTTCTGCAAACAACTCCACGATACTGGACAATGCGAACTTTTCCGCAAGTTCCAAGACCTTGCTTAATACTGTACTAATGGCACGAAGGAGGAACTCCCGCCAGAGCTCAAGGCCGTCGCTCAAGAACGTCATTTAAACTAGGCAGCCCGCCAACTACAACTGGGTTGGTCCTTATTGGGCAGCCACAGCTAACCGAGCCTTCAATGGAAGCAGAGTGTATCTTTGCTTTCATGGGGTAGAGTGAACGGCCTGATAATTAGGTAGCAAGTGTGAACGCGACGGAATATGAAAAGGAGAGGAGTACAATCCTCGGTGGAGGTGTTGGAGAAAGAGTGGAGTGTGCTGATGCTGATGAGGTCATCAGCGAGGGTTCGCTCGGCGTGTTTTCGAGTGCAGCGCGAGACGAGCCCAAGGGTCACTCCAAGATGATGAAGTTGAACCCTGGCGAGAGACATGGGTGGTGGTCAACCAAGAAATTCGACCGACGGATCAGAATGAGAGCTCTGGTGCAAGGCGCTGTAAGCGACCAGCGAACGAGGATCCTCCTCGACACAGGAGCGAGCGCTAGTGTGATCACTGACGCCTTTTACAAGACGTTGCGGCTCCGAGATGTACCCGATCACGGACGCCGCATTGACATTCAAGGAATCAACGAAGGCAAGGTGTCTACGACGTGACGAGCGTGCGTCAAGATTACGCTCGGATGGGAGATGGTGTACGAATTCGAGATGTGGGTAATGGCGCAAAGTGCAGGCGCCGACGTGTTACTCGGGACCGACATTATGATCCCAGCTGGGATCCGGCTAGACCTGTTTCACGGCGCAGTGCAATTACCTTCCGAATACCATGGGAACTGGTCCAGTGTGGTTTGCTCGACCGAGATTCGACACAGAATTCCCTGTTTATGCTGAGGCCGGCGTGCGCGCCTGACGTTGGCGGTATCCTTCCTGAAGAGCCATTTGAATCGTCTCTTCGAGGGTGCTTGACTGCACCCGGAACAGCTGAGTGCGCGCCGGGCCCACTCGAAAGCCGTCCACGAACACTTTCACCTTAATGTGTTCGTTGAGTGAGCTGCCCACTAGGGACGCCGTGAGTTCCCGTATCTCTTGGACGTACTCGTGCAGCTCACACCTTCGTTGCTTGTTTGAGAGGAAGCGCGAGCGCGGCTCAGAGCTGTTTCCACAGCTGAGACCAGATGTGAAACATCCAGGCGATGTCGCATCCCGCGTGTACACCCAACGCTTAGCGCGACCGCTAAGGTTGAAAGCAACCCGAAGTTGCTCGGTCGAGATCAGAGCCGCGTCCATCGCGAGCTCTACTTCTCTAACCCAGAAGTGAAGTTTTTCAGCTTCCTTCCCTTCATACGACTTCACCTTCAGCAGTATTGGCTTTGGGTGTGGCAGACTTGTTTCCGCCGCCGGAGCCTGCAGGTTTTCCCGCACACGTGCGATGAGCCCTCGCTCGTAAGCGTCAAACGCATTGACACGATCGAGCTGCTCGGCCGGCGCTGACGCCACCAGGCTCTGCAGGGCCTCCATCCCGAAGATGCCAGCCATCTTCCTATCCGACTCGAACTCTGAGTCGTTCAGATGGGTACCCTCGCAGGTCGTGCGTTTATATTACTATTAGAGTCTATCTTGGTCTTTGACCTGAGCTCTGGATTCAGTCGTCGCTTGAGGTGTCCAACACCCGTAGAAATTAGCCAGGTCAAACTTCTTTAACAGCTTGTCAATATGAGATTGTTGAATGTAGATCACCTTGTTGCTGATAGCGTCCAAAGTAATCCCAAGTAGGTATTTTGCCTCGCCCATGCTCGTCAATGTGAACTTGGCTTCTAGTTGCGCAGCAACCTTGGTACACAGCGCCGCTAGTCCCATTCGCAGTAGACCGTCAACGTAGACAGTCAACAGCATGTCGACCTCATCGTTGTTGCACTTCACGTTGAGTCCATAATCACTCTCAAGTCGTGTGAGCCCGAGATCCACCAGGAAGTCGTGCAACGTCTTGTTCCACACTGCAGGGGCTTGCTTTAATCCATACAGCGACTTGATCAGTTAGCAAATCATTTCACACCCAATTGATCCTTCAGTAGATCCAGCAGGTATCTCCATGTACATTCACTCCTCCAATCGACCTTAAAGAAAAGCAGTTTTCACGTCGTACTGATAGACATCCCAGCCACGTTTCTTAGCGGACCGAATAGCAGTTCTGATGGTCTCGAATCGGATTACTGGGGCATAGGGTCAACACCAAAGCTCTGTTTAAATCCGTGAATGACAAGACGCGCCTTGAATCTCTTGATTCGTCCTTGGACATCTCGTTTAAAACCATGTACACCCATTTTTGTGATCACAGTTTGCGACTTGGCTATGGTTCTCGACACAAGCTTCCAGGTCCCGTGTTGGCGCAGCGACGTCAGCTTGGCCTTCATGGCTGCTTCCCACTCCAGCCAGTAGTCGCTCTTTTTGGCTTGTTTGTAAGTGCTAGGAATTGGAATGTCTTGCTTCGAGTTGATGACAGGCTCAACAGTGTACTCCTTCAGGTAAGCATACAGCTTCTTCGCGCGGTGGATAGTGTTAGCTCTTGAGTCTGCAGTAGCAGCCACAGGCAGCTTCTCTGAAGGTTTGTACGTTTCGTTGTCATCTGCTTTCCGTTTCACAAATCGGCTTGTCGTTGTGGTCTTTGTCCGCGCAGCAGATCTCTTTAGGTAGCTTGTTTAAGCAGCGCCGGACGGCGTCATCGACAGCTGAGCAGGTACGTCTTGCTCCCCCACTTGATCTGGACTGGTTGCTGGCTCGGGCTGCTTACCAAGTCTTCCAGCGCTCGGCAATACGGACGACCGCAGCGGATCCCCGGCATCGGGGAGGAGACGGTCTTCAAACGAGTTCACGATCGGCATTACCGGAATTCCATCAGGTAAGTCGGCGTTACCATCCTTGTAGGTGTTCATTAGTAGTTGCTTCACGTAGGCTTGAGCAGCAGTAAATCTCTCATGATAAAACACGTTACCACTTCGCTTTTGAGTAACCCAACCGGTCTTCAAATTCAGCAGCTTGTAGACTTTCGTGTTTGTAGGTAGCCGCGAAAAAGAGCTAACTCAGTACGCGGGTCGAGTTTATCTCGGGTAGAAGTCCTTGCCTTCGCAATGTGCGAGTGCACCAAGCGACCCCAGGTCCGCAGGTACCGTAGAGTAGGTTTCTGGTCGTATAGAGCGCTCAAAAGTGACTTACCATCCAGCGCATATATAGGCAGCAGATTCACCGTGTTAACGACGCGGAGGAGAGCTTCTCCCTACAGCAAATCGGTCTGAGTTGCAGCATGTAGCACAGCACGTAGTCGCGGCAGTACGAGCCCGTTCGCTCGCTCCATGATGACATTCTCCTCAGGGGAATAAGCGTTATTGTTCTCAATCTGGTTGCCTAGTTCTTCGCAGAAGTCTTTCAATCTGCTGCTCAGGAACTCGCGTCCTTAGTCTGAATGCAGGGTGACCACCGTGCGCGACTGCTTCTTGAACTTATTGTAAAGTCTCAGAATCAAAGTCTTGATCTTGTCCTCTGCATCGTTCTTGTTCGCAAGTAGATAGCACCACTTAAACCGCGTAGCTTCGTCCACTATCAACGAAAACATCGTTTCACCTGTGATCGTCTCATCGCCGACGGAGCAAAGATCCACAGAGAGCTTCTCCAGCGGGTGTTTACGACGCTCAGGATTTCGTTTGTAGGACATGCGCTTATGCTTAGCAGTAATGCAGGGTACACGATCGTAGGTAGAAAGCGAGTTCACATTGATTAATGCCGACGTCGGCCTTGCTGGCTGCCAACTCTCGAATAGTCTTTATGTTCACGTGGCCTAAGCGGTTGTGCAACAACTCCAACATGTTGGCACGGGCTTCTACCGCAGCAACAAGTCTGTGTGAACGCTTCGTTTGTAGACATTAGAGCTTATCGTGCTGATCAAATCGCAGCTTGATCTCGTTCTTGGCCAGCCACGCAGTGCGCTGGTCCTCACTGATCTGCACGACAAAGCTGCAGGATTGCATGTAGCCAAGACTAATGAGGTTCACGTGAGCATTCGGTGAGTGGTGCACGTCATCAAGGCGCCGCGGCTCCCACTGACCTGAGAGCTTTTCTTCACGCGCATCACGACACTTCCGCTCGTATTAAAAGTCTCTGTTTGGCCAAGGGCCATCTTCAGCTCTCCAGAGGCTCCACGTTCAACGTAAGAAAAGCACGACAGATCTCCACAACGATTTACTTGCGATCCGCTGTCAAGTAGCCATTCCATTTCATCCGGTGCCAAATCCGGAAAACAGTTGTCTTCATGACTGTCCATAACCATGCTAACCAATCCCCCTCGAGCTTCAGCAGGATATTGTGGAGGTGTAGAGGTAGGCGAGAACTGTTCTGCATCCGCCGCAGGCGCAGGAGGCTTCGTTTTCAGCTCATGACATAGCTGTTTTGCCGCTTGTTCACCAAGAACATGGCGAATTCATCGAGCGTAAAGCCAGCAGCAGCGGATTGAGATTGTTGGTGCGCAGCACCATCCATACTGTTCGCGAATACACCACCAGAGAAAGCCTGTACTCGTTGTTTTTTTGACTGGTTTCCAGCAGCTTGCTGGCTCGCTCCTTTGCCTTCTCTGTCGCCCTTCCAATGTCATTTCTGTCCACATTCCTTGCACGTCGTGTTCTTCTTCTTCCTAGCCATGCTGGAAGTCCTCGAGCCTGTAGACGAGTTGCTTGACACGGAGCGACTACGGTTGTCACCGTATCTACAACCTCGCTGGTGTGCCTGTCTCCCGTTTCCACTCTGCTGAGTACAGTTGGCCTGTAGTGAGGCTGTCCGCTCGATAGCCCTCTTCCCCCGCTGGATGCTCTGCCGCTGGCAGCTGAGCCATGTTTCTCGCGGGCACGGGCGGGTCATCTCGGCGTTCACCACTTCTACACGCGACGCAGAGCTAGTGAATGCATTCGGCTGAATGCCACGGCGGGTCACGTCGTTGATAATCTTAGGGTAGACATTCATAACGTTGGTGATCATCAACCTTGCCACACGACTGTCAGGAATAGGATCGTTGTTCTGAGCACGGATGTGCTGCATCTGGAGCAAGTCCTTAATGTACTCTTCCACGGTTTCATCTGACTGAAGATTCCGAGCGTAAAGGTCTGCCATCACCATCTCAGTGTTAACACCAGGTCCATGACCGAAATCCTGGAAAATACGGTATTGGACCCGCCCTGAACACGATGTCCTCGTAGCGTAGCAGCACCTCGTCGGAAATGCACGACACCAGCAGTCCCTGGGCTTTGCGGCGTCGAGCGTCCCAACTGTTATTCTGGACAGGCGTCATGCTGTCGCGCAGCGGCTCATTCCCCTGCACCAGCTGCTTTAAGCGATACATCCCGAGTCCGGCAAAGACACGCATGTACCACGTCGGATATTCGGACGGCTGGAAAATCTTCTTTCCTACGTCAAAATTAGTGATTGCTTCGATCTTGGGTATGCCCTCTTCTTGTTCTTGCACGCAGGCAGGATTCACGTCACCAGCAGGTACGTGCGCTCGGTAGGTGATTGCAGGTTGTCCGTAGTTCAGAAGGCGCGACTGAGACTGAGTGGTCGAGCGCGGCCGATCTTTGCAGCTTGTCTGCGAGCTTGGCTGCGTTCTAGAAAGCGGAAAGTCTTGTGAGGCTCCGTCGCTAACGAAAGGTTGGACAGCCAATAGGATTGCTAATGGCGTCAGTTCACCAACTTGATATTGTGACAGGCTTCTGTCACAGCCAACCGAAGTTGTGATTACCCCCAAATTCTGGTGCTGATTGGGCGATGTCTCCGTAGGGTTGGGCTCATAACCTGAGACGTGGTATGGTTCGGGGAGCCGGCAGGCTCTGTCGACTCGCCCTGTTCGTAGTTCTGCATTGAGAAGAGGAAGAACACCTACGGGCACCGGAGTAGCAAGGCAAAAGCCTTACAAGGACTTGAGGGGCTTGGAAGCGCAGTGGTGGATTCGGAAGTGAGACGCTTGGAGCCCCGAGTGCGCGCAGTGCACTCCACCTTCGCCGTACCCTCGCAACCCGTACGTTTATATAACTATTAGATATTAGCTGATCTTGTGCTGATCGTTGAGTGTGCGCAGCAGCACTCAGGAGTCTTGACCGCAGGACAAACTCTGCAACGGGTAGCGCCTGTGCAACGACAGCAACAGCAGTAATTCTGTCCGCAGGACGGCTTCAGCAGCTGGCAGCGCTTGCATAATCGCAGCAAGCTGGGACAGTGCAGCGTCTTATTCCGGCACGCTGAGCGGTGAGGCGCACCAGCTTCAAGTGGCTTCTCCAGTGCTTCCACTGCTTCCAGGCTGACTTCGGCGGCGCCAGCGGCAATCCAGCGCTGGTCTCCTCTGCGGTAGTGCAGCATACCCAGCATGGTATCTCACATACAAACTCTCAGTGAACAGTAGTTCACAGGTCCCTTTTTGCCTAAGGGAGCGAAGTGAGATAAGTAGGCTAAGCTTGAGTTAAATATACCAGCTATAAGTCACCTATAGAAAAGCAATGTCATAAGCCAATGGCTGGCCTCGGACGACCCTGGTACCATGTACATGTTACTAGTGGTACAATTGGGGCTACGTACCCCGTTACAGTCCTGGCATGCTTCATGATGTGGCAGAACACTTGATCAACTCGTCAACTTGCAGACTTCAAAGTCAGACTTAAGGGGGGGCAGGCAACCAAGCTTCACTAGGTAATCAAATGACTGGCTGTGAGGATGTCGACGATTTAAAGGAAAGTGAATGCGGAGTAAGACGATTTTTGGATTAAGGATTTTGAAATAAACTGCATTCTGATATAAAAAAATTAAAATCGTTTTATAAGGCTAGTAGACGAACTATTGTTAAACTAAACGGCTACTGAAAGATGTATGCTTAACTGGTAATGGCTCGGTTTCGAGGACGTGATTCCCACTTTAGCTTGGATTGCACAAAATCCCCTCCTCATTATAGCCGTACCGGCCTTTTCTCGCCAAATCATTATTCCTATATATTACGACCTTTTACAAACTTCCTTGGCACCTACTATGACTCAAGATTCACGTGCACTGCTCGATATGACAAGCCTTCACATCGGAACTAACCTTGGGACAACGGTTCCAAACAGGTCGGCTGACAACGTATGTTATGCAAGATTACTGCTTCAACGCAAGCAAAACGTGTTGTGTGCCATACAGTAGTGGTCGTGGCAAACAGTAAGCGTGGGACAGCCGAATCTGTGGATGGAACGTTCGAGTCACGTGTCGAAATCTCGCAGACGGCACCAAGCACATGTTTGTCTCTACACCGAATAACGTTCACCATGACTTTTGTACGTCGATTGCCAAGACAACCCAACGCCAAATACAGCTTTTGCCGACATTTCGAGCAGCCGTTCAAGCTAATCGACGAATTAAACGAAAAGAGCATTTCAGTTGTGCAAACTAGAGACCTCGCAAACATTCAAAATTGCATTTTTAAGCTTTATCGAGCCAAAGATGAAGTCACATGTCAAGGTGAAGCAGAATGGAATTCTTTATTTGGCCGACTACCCTTTCTTCTTGCTGAACGCCGTGACACAAATCCGGGTACTGTATGTCATTTAGCTGTCGATCAACACCAGCGATTCTAACGTGGTTTTGTAGCTTTTGGAGTCAATATTTCTGGACAATTTGCACTTTTGCCAATACTTGGATTTGATGGAGCCCACAATAAACATCCAAGATATAGTGGTGTTGTACTATCTCTCATTGGACGAGATGGAAATGGTTAAAACCGTGACACTGCCTACTGCTCTTGTAAACGTGGAAGGAGAAGATAACTGTGTTTGGTTTTTAAAGCAATGTCATTATGCTGGAATTGAGCTTAAAGAGCGAGCATTCTTTTGTGATAGGGGCAAACGGATTGGAGCTGTAAAGATATGCCGAGCTCGAATTACCTGTTCGCCACACCAACATTGCTAGCACCACTGTACTTCCATCACATTTTTATAAGCAAGTCGGGCGTCGTGTTACCCGACGTATTGCGAGTCGTGGTGAGGAAGGTATAGGGAAAACCTACAAGTGTAAAACATGTAGTGCAACTGACCTTAACAAACGGACGTGCAGAAAGCACAGTAATGATTCGGATTTAGCTAACTGACAATTGATACCGCATCCGGTATCCCTCCCGAATTTTCGTGATATAATATCCAGCTGTCAAGTGGGCACTGCGGCGGCATTACCTGCAGAAGAACCTTCTACGTCTCAACCCCACAGGAAATTCAAGTCGCATGTCAATAGATTTCATAATTAATTAATTAATACTCCGGAGTAATAAACATCAAACTTAATCTACAAACAACACACAAAAAATATATCCCATCGATTTCCAAAAAAACCATGCCGAATGCGTAGACGTCCTACCTCTCCACAAAATTATATTCTGTTAGATTATTTGACGATAAATCGCTGAAAATGAAACAAAACTGTGGTGTAGCGGGATTAGCAAAATCTGCGAGATTGCTGAATCCAACTTACCAACAGCGCCCAGACACCGACTAACGGAGGGGGGGGGCGATGATCCGTGATCTGCTGCACTTTCCTCACCTTGCGTACCCGTCGGTAGGGCGGCATCTTGCTCTCTCGGTAACTTCTGAAGAGTTCAAGTGGTGAAGCTTGAGTGTCTTGGCGAGACGTGAGGATGGGGTGGAGCAGTAGTGGTAAGGTCTTCACTCTGCGTCCGTAGTTGTTTCTGGATCCTATTGCAATATTCGAGCTTGGTGGATCCAGGGCCTAGATCTGAGATCTGGCCGTAGGGTTGCCTTGCGGGTGTGTTCCCTTGCCTTTGTTTTCCTTTGCGTCGTACTTTCCGCGTCCTGTAGCGGGACCTTGACAGCTGGGAGACACTAGGGTATAGCCGGCCAAGTAGTAAATCCAGTTAGCCTTTCGGATCTGCATGTGTAAAGGAAAGCTCACTAGGTGGTAGGATCTAGCCAATTTATTATCCAGTTATCACTACCAACACTAGATGCGCAAATCCCAGCCTTCACAGATATCGTACGGCCAATGTGGTTCTGATTCTTGAGAGCAGGAAGGCACTTGTGTAACACTGTGCAAATTGAGTTCTGATTCATAGTTTAGCCTGTACCTGCCTGGATTTCTACCTTCTATGTCTCTTACCTGCTAAATCATCTACCAGGCTCGGCTGCCTGTCCTTTTTCTCCTTGATCCATCACCCCAGCTGTATTAGCATCAGATCCACCAGATCCATGGCGTAATAATAATGAGGTCGCCATACTATTCTGGATCCAGGTCACTTTGATCCACCTCACTGCAAGTGTACACTCATCGTGGAAAGAAGCTCTCCAATTTTCTAACATCGTCATACGACTGTCTGCGGTCTCCATCACTTCACGAAAGTTCGAGATCCATTGCATCCACCATCCCCATATCCTGGATCCAGGTCACTCGGTGTGGGATCCTCAATTTCTTGGATCTGGACTTGGCAAAGTGGGATCTGAGACTTATAGCGGTGGATCTTGTCTTCTCGTTTGTCATTGACACCAGATCCACATCCAGATGACCTCTATCGTCTTTACTTCATAGGATCCTCACTCGATCCACCCGCACATGGTATATCCCATATCCTCTAGGTATAATCGGGTGAGATGGATCCGAGTCTCCACTTGGTGGATCCTGCCTTCCCGTACGTTATCCATGTCAGATCCATCGTCGACCCATATAGAATACCCCTTTACGTTGGCCCAATTCACTTCGAGCAGCGCGGATCCATGCCGGGCCATCCAGATCCCCCCCCCAACCACCGGGTGCTATCACTAATCTGGGATAATGACTCCTTGTCAGATCTAGTCTTTAATTTCTGAGAAAGCACTTCACCACGAAACTACTATATTCAGCTCTATTTCTACATGAATCGGTAAATTGCTAACGTCACGTTCAGCAAAGTGGGATTGGTGAAGGCCTCGTTTTGAAAGTTTGAGTCCACATTGGCAGCGGCATGGCCAATTGAGTCTATCTTCAGGTTTTCGAAATTGTCGCCGTAGCTGTCACTCTTGACGTTGTTCGTCAACGATCGTTCGAGTCGAAGAACTGGACGGACATATCCATGGTCTCAGCGAAGTAGTTGCGAGTGCAGGCGTTGTATGGAGCGACACCAATCTTGTACGGGATGACCTTCCCACCACATTCCGTCAGCACACTGAAGGGTGACGACGTATTACCGTCATGGTTGACTGGTGCAGTGCAATTTTAGTCAACTCACTCAATGCACAGGCCCGTTGACTTGAAGTTCCAGTGGAACAGGTTCTAGCTGGTACCAACAGTGCTCTCAGCGTACGTCCACTACAATGGTACGCCGGCACAAACCAAAAATAAAGTGGTTCACTTTATTTGTGTTTTGGTACTGGTACTGGTTTTAAGAAAAGGTACGTATTTCGGGATTTGTGCTGTACTGGTTTTAGGAAACGTTTCTGTGTTTTGCTTGTGCTCTCTCACACAGTAGGCTCGTTTACACTAGCAGTGTGGAGTGAAAAAAAAGGATTCCACGAATCCTTTCTTTTCACACCACACCTTAAAATTTCGAAACTTTGGCGCACACGCGCGTCGCAGGATGTGCCTCACGGCAGAGGTTTAGAGTCACATCTGTAGCTGTAAAGACGTCATGGAGCCACCAGCAGTGATGGCAGTGGGTGTTTATACGTCTGATCATAAATACGCGTATAAACATCTCAAAAGACTGTCTAAAGTACAACTGGTGTTTAAGAGACACGGTACAGTGTACCCATATAGCTCTTTATACTGTAAGATGCCGAATAGAAGACCCGTTACGAGCATTTTTGCTACTTCAATTAAATCAAGTTAGCAAAATGAAGGATAATTACGCGTTAATACAGTTTTTACTTTTTACCGGTGTAAAAACTGTATCAAGTGTTTAAACGTCACATGTGTCTTTAATCAGACTGTCTTTCCACCAGTGCAGCAAAAGTTGGACTAAGTTACATGTATCTTCAAACGTTACTTGCAGCACAAAAAACTGATTACGGTAGAGTAGGATTCATCTCCTGCGGGTCCATTCATTTTTAAAAGGTTTCTTACACACAAACCCTTAAATTGTCGTACCATAAATACTCAAATCTTAAACGATGAAGCAGGTGCGCATAGCGAGAGGGACCAATTTGTCGAATATTAGGTTTTAATAGACTGATATGTGAGTACAGAGTCGCCTAACCCCTGGTAACCCATTCAGAGCTCATCCGCCCGAATACCGGTAGGCGCAGTAACTAGCACCAAACGCCACTGTAAACCCCGCCCAAGGGAACTTTAGTATTCAGGATACTCAGTGGGTCCTCTGTGGACCACAATCTTTTTTTTACGGGCGATCAATGTTCATACATGTACAGTCGTGCACCTCGTTTTCGGCCCCGGTATGGCTTAATAACCTGCACAATCTAATGATTGGGCCACATGCATTGCGCAAATGAGTTGCCCATCTCCTTTGGACCAAATAACCTCAAGGAGGGATGAAACGCCGCACTTCCGCCACGATGTATCAGCTCAATCACTTCACCATACAACAGCTCATTTTAATTTTGTCGCAAAAGGCCATGGCACGTCGCCCGTCCGCCTATTCTACGTTGAATCTCGCCAATAAGCAAACATTGTGCAGGAAGGCAGCCACAGAGCCATCATGGACACTGTCTCTGTTTTACAAAGGCGAGACGTATACCCCCGTCAATATTTATACAGCGATGAAGTGGTGCTCAGAAGGTTGGCAAGACGTATCGACAATGACCATACGAAACTGTTGGAATCACACTGGTATTGTGTCGAAGATGGATTTGAGATTTGAGATTTGTACTTAATTAAGGTAATACAAAGTAGTACATTTGAATTCCATCTGCTCCTCTATAAATATTAGCAGCTCGTAGACTCTATATGGTCCACCCCGCCGAATACGAGGTGCACGACTGTATTACTACATCGAAGTACATTTTCTTTACATTTTCTTTAATAAAGGGTGCACATTGTCATTGTGACATATGTTCCATCCACTGAACATGTTTGCGGTAAGATGGAGGCGTCGGGATGTGCTGCTCGTAATCCCGTTCGCAGCTCGCTGCGTCGTGTGCCAGAAGTTCTGGCTGGTTTTCTCAGATCCTACGATTTGACTAACCAATTTCTTTTAAACCTCCAGTGTGGGCCCAACAGTTTTTGCTCACGAATAGATTGGGACTTCCGAGTCGGGACTCACGGTTCCTTCGCTCATCGAGTCGCTACTGTACAGTCTTAATAAGCATGCCGTAGATTCAAAGCATACGTGTACTGTTGAGTATACATGTATCCTACTTTGGTGCATTCTTTTCTATACGAGCCACTCGAATGTAGTACAGTACACGTGCATCATACACTGTAAGTACAACTTCCAACTCGTCTACATGTTATGCTAAAAAAAATTGGTTTGACTTGAGTTATCCAGTGACTTTACAAGGTGTGGTAGCGGTTCGACATGGAGAAACCCTCGGAAAGGCAGCGCAAGACGCTGAGGGTGCAGCTCGGGGCGCTCTGGTCCTGGGCGGCTGTGACTCCGGCCACGAGGTCCACTTCGGACGTGATGCGGGTGATAACCTGCTCGCCTGTCTCTAGCTCAAACTGCTGAATAAAAGGGCACGTAATTGCGCCGTACCCTTGGCTCCCCTGTCCCCGCTGCTGCTGTGCTTCGTAGTAGACGTCCAGTTGAAGCTGCCCCGTGATCTTTATGATCACGTGCTCGCCTGCTTCTAACCGTTCGCACGAGGCGATAGAGAGCTGGAAGATCCGGAATTGCTCACGGTACCAGAGCCAGTGTAGCTTGAGGGACTCAACTGAGTCGAACTCCTCTCTCTGGAGGTCCAACAGACATTGCAACGCCGGGGAGCTGCCGTCTGCCAAACGGAAGTTGTGCAGGTCAAGTTTCTGTTGCTCGCCCGCCACACCGACTGCGTAGTAGAGGTCGCCAACGGCCTGAATAGGGTTCGGTCGCCCACTGCTGGAGATTGCTGCGCGGTGGGTCTCTAGCTGCTCGATATCTTTCTCCAGCGCTCTCATCTCGCCCGAAACCTTCTGCTCGTACTGGCGTTTTCGTTTCCTGTAGTTGGCCTGATTGATACGGCACTGCTCTTTCCTGCGTGCCTTCTTCCAGTCCTCTGAAACAGCTGCGGATGCGCCGGTGGGTGCTGCATATGACGTACCATTGAGCTTGTTACTGGCGTTCTGGACAGCGGAGGATCCGTATCCTGTTTCTCGACGCGCGATGGCGAGTGCTGCAGCCTGATCAGGCGTCAGTGTCGAGCGCCACGCAAGTTTAGCCTGCTGCGGGGCGACGGCGGCGCTGCTATGGCGACTCTGGGGGATGGCTACGGGGCGCTGGCACAACCGCTTTGAGAGTGTGGGCAGCGTGTCAAAGCGCTCGGGCGAGAGCGTCTTGGTTGACGGAAGCTGTGGCAGACGGGCTGCATGCATACTCAGGGAGCCCAGTGGATCTAGGCGCAGCGACGGCAGTGATATCGGTGTCATGGAGTCGAAGCTTTCTTTGACTTCTCTTTTGCTCGAGCGTTCGTTTTTAGGAATGACACGGAATGTAGACACCTCGAAATGTTGTGGTTGATGACGCGGTCTGTATGTTTGTCAAATGCCTAAACCTGGTCAAAGACGGTTCTTTCAACGCTCATGATTGGACAATGATCGCAATCAAAAAAAGATCCAGTAATGAAATAATCAACAGTTGGTTGACCAGCAGAGAAAAAAAACTTAAAATTTTGCTTTGTGGTAAAACCTAGGGTTTGGCAGAACGTTTACGCGGCAAATAGGGATCGCAAACTGTGGACCGCACTCTTAGTTTAAGAATGTCATTTTCTATTCGCACAGTTTAAGAATGTCATTTTCTATTCACATTAAGAATGTCATTTTCTATTCGCACAGTTTAAGAATGTCATTTTCTATTCGCACAGAGTTACCGGTATCACCACGTGGAGAGTTTTTCCTCAGCCAAAATTATGGCACAGTGCTGTATTTATAGGCCCACCCCTGGACCTGCTCACATCATCGCAAATCTGACGCTATCAGGCAGATTTGCAAAACAACGACGGGCTATTCTCCGTCTCGTCATCAACATGGTCAAGGTCTGCCCATGATCGGTTGGTACTGTACCGCTACAGTACGCCACAAGCCCGGAATCGCTCCGTGGAAGAGGGCTTGTCTAAATTCGCTTGAGAGCTTACCGAACAGCTCTTTTACGAAGCCTAGCGAGATGTCATTAACCAATTTTTCAAATGCAATGTACTCGAACAACATTTGTGGCAAAGCCTGGGCTCCTTTTACCGTGAGCAAAGTGAGCAGCCGCACGCTCGAAGACACAACAGAGGGATTTTACACTGTACAGTAATCGCCTTGGTTATTACAACTGCACGAAGGTTGGTACCACTGTTTAATACAAGGACAGCTACTGTATGTATCAGACATATCGAAACCTCTTGGTCTTCGACGAAACCTCAAGTCACTTTGTGCTCATGACCATGGGATCTACTATCTTTTGTTTATTTTTCATGGTCGCCACTCTGTCTATGAATAGAGAACAACACGCAATTTGATCCTGCTGGTTCATCGCCAGCTGCCCATTGAGGCTCAATCTGCAGCCTCAATTTGAGCGCTACAGATCCGTGTGCTAATCCTACTTTCGCATGCGTTTCCTTCATTCTTACTAAATCTGGGAGGATCAGGGTATTAATACAGTACCGATACATATCTTCAAACGTTACTTGCAGCACAAAAAACTGATTACGGTAGAGTAGGATTCATCTCCTGCGGGTTCATTCATTCTTAAAGGTTTCTTACACACAAACCCCTAAATTGTCGTATAAATATTTAAATCTTACACGATGAAGCAGGTGCGCATAGCGAGAGGGACCAATTTGTCGAATATTAGATTTTAATAGACTGATATGTGAGTACAGAGTCGCCTAACCCTTGGTAACCCATTCAGTCTGAATATACTGATATGTGAGTTCAGAGTCGCCTAACCCTTGGTAACCATGGATAATACAGTATTTGATTTGGGCTGTTAAAGAGTTTAGACTAAAAATTTGTTCAGTGCTTGTTTCTTCTTCTTCTTCTTCACAATCTACCCCAATCGTTATCAAAACTGTAGTCGTCATCTAATTTGTGCGTACATTCCGGTTCGTTCAGTATACTGAACAGGGCCGTTCAGTATACAGAATTCACTCAGTATACTCGTACAGTTATCTTAATCATAGAGATTCCTGATGTGGTTTATAAACAGCCAATCATCGACCAGAAAGATTGACAACGTGCACAACTACGATTTTCCTCCAGCCATGCGTGCCCCTGCCTGCGGCTCCCTGCATATCCTCTCTTCTCGCCTTCTACCTCCCCCCTCGTTTAGCCCCATTAGCAGCCGCACGTCTGCCCAGAAGCACCATATTCGCCGGTTAATATCGACGTCCAGTATGTTCAGCTTCTCCGCATCTTCCAGCGGGTACGAGGCGCCCGGCTCGTTTCACACGCCGTCCACCTCCTCCTTATTCGGCCAAGACGATGCGGAATCAGACCCTCCAGTGGTATGGGAATCCAATGTAGCGTCGCAGCGCCTGCAGCTCCAGACCAATTCGGTGGCCGACGCTTCAAACCGCTCGCTGTTTGCATTGAACCTCCAAAAGTGGACATACCTCAACCACGGTGCATTTGGGGCTCCCACAAAGGTGGCAATTGAGGCTGCAGCCCGTTGGAGGGCGCAGGCGGACGCGCAGCCGCTGAATTTCAATGATCGAGAGCTGTTCCCACTGGTCGTGCGAGCCATCAAAGCTTTCGCTGGCTTCGTTGGCGTCTCTAAGCCGGAAACCTTAGTCCTACTACCCAACGCATCTGCCGGACTGCATTCCGTGCTTGCATCGCTGTTAAGAGGAGAAAAGGAGAAGACAGTGGTGCTCTTCAGCACAAGGTACGGCGCTGTAAGGAAGATGCTGCAAGCGATTGAAGGTGGGAGTGGAGTATATGTACATGAAGAACCGCTGGCTTTAGAGGAGTCTTATGACGACCAAAAGGTAATAGAAAGATTGCAGAAGGCGCTGGATGCTGTACAAGCCACTGGACGCCAAGTAACACTCGTGGTGGTCGACCACATCACGTCCAACACGGCTGTAACGATGCCTGTGAAGGAGATTGTGCAGCGCTGCCACACCCGAGGCAACGGCATCCCCGTATTGGTGGACGGTGCGCATGGATTGCTGAACGTGTCTCTGAATCTCGACGACATTGGTGCCGACTACTACGTTGGCAACTGTCACAAGTGGTTCTGCTCACCACGCGGCGCTGCCTTCCTACACGTTGCAAGAGACAATGGCCCTGCTATCGATCCTCGTGTAGTCTCGCACGGATTCTTCGACGGCATGCAAAGTGCCTTTATGTGGACAGGGCTGCAGGACTACAGTGCATGGCTTGCATTGCCACAGTGTCTCGCCTTCTGGCGTCGTCAAGGTGTTACTGCCACACGCGAGTACATGCATTCCCTAGCACAAGAAGCTGCTGAGCTACTGTACTCTCGATGGGAGATGCCTGCCCACCTTGCAAGAGAACGCCAAGTTCCGATGCACAAACGTCACGCCATGCGTCTCGTACAGCTTCCGACTTCGACAAGACTTTGTGGCGGTGTCGAAGTGGACGGGAACAACCCGAAAGCCTCTGCAACAGATGCCAAACGCGTCCAGGACAGTCTCCACTATATTCACAACATCGAAGTGCCTGTCAAATCCATTGATGGTCGACTGTACGTTCGTCTGTCTGCTCACGTTTATAACTGCCTCGAGGACTTTGAGAAACTTGCGATCGCCGCATTAGAGCAGCGTTAAAGTTGCAACTAACTGTGACAGCTAAAAACGTTAACCGTTATCGCAAAAGGATCTTTGCAAGAGTCGCAATAGTCGAGCTGTTAAATGCGTTGGATACGCGTCTGGTTGGTGTCGGCACTGTTCGTTGATGTCCCAGCGGCACTAGTCCAGGTGAATCGACAAGTCTACGCAGAGCTGCAACGTGTGGCACCTGGGAATCCAGGCTCTGCCGATGCGTTAGTCTCCTGGTCAGCCTTGGACAATGCGCTCGAGGCCTCTGGCGGTACTGCTAGTGTCGAAGCCTACGAAGTTCAGTACGCAGTGTCTGGGTCAGGCGTCTGGCAGTCGCTGGGGGATTCACTGACCGGATTTCGCGTCGACTTGGGTGCTCAAGCCACGGAACACGTGCCCAAGCAGCGTATTTTCACTCGTGCAGACGATGGCGAGTCCATCAACGATGGGTATTTCCGACTTGGTTTGTCGTATGAAGGCTCCAGTCCGAGTATCCTGGGCGGACGAGCTACTGCTGGTGTGGTGACGCCTCCGATCGCTTTTGACGCCAGTGCAGACGCCATGAAGACAGCGATCGAGTCTCTGGAGCAGGTCACACAGGTGCAGGTGGAGAGGAATGCGCTGGACGCTGATGGAGCGTTCGAGTGGATCATTCTCTTTGATCTCGTGGCGTACGACGGCGAAGATCCGCTGCCGTTGCTGTCGCTGTATACAGAGACGGTGTCAGCTCAGTGGACTGGAGACGGAGACCAAGTAGCTGTTCAGTATCTGCGCATGGCTCCGAGTTCTCCTGGTCGACATCGACGTATTTGCTCGGATGAATGCAGCTACCAAGTCACGGGACTGCAGACTGGTCGAGCCTTCAGCTTCCGTGTTCGAGCGCAGTATTCGTACGCTATTGGCTGGAGTTCATGGAGTGCACGTAGTGAACCACTGGAGATCCCAGCGACACCAGTACCGCGAGCTCCTTCAACCCCCCGAGCTACTAGCGGCAACGACTTCTCATGTCACGATCTCGTGGCGTATGCGTCGAGAACTCACGCAGGAAAATGGCATCTTTGCTAGGGAATTCTTCCCCCGTCACCAGCTTCCAGGCTCAGCAACAATGCGACAGTGAGATCGGCTGGACTACGATCAGTGAGCGTATACCGCCGGGGTTTAGTGGCAACAGTGACACCTTTGTAACTGTTGTTGCGTCCTTGGATCGTCCGCCAGGTTCCACCTGCGAGTTTCGAGTTGCTGCGACGAATGCCAACGGCCAAGGACCTTTCAGTTTGCCTTCAGCCAAATTCACAACATTGCAAACAGCTCCGGGTGCTGTGGCGAACTTACGGGTAGCTCGAGACCCGCTTACTGTGGTCTGGAACACACCTGAGGTGCTGGGCGGTCATGCACTGGAAGAGCTAACCTACGATGTGGAATACCGCACAACTCTCGGCTCGACGTGGACGCGATTGCCAGCTGAGCTGGTGGACTGCAGCAGTCGACTCGCCAACATCTCAATGACGTCGCTGAAAGGATACACCACGTACGTCACGCGCGTCAGAGCGGTGGCTGAACGGCAAGCTGGTAGCTTCTCCCAGTCCGCAGAGTTCCTGACAGATTACACGGTTGAAGACGACTCGAACAGCGACAACGTCAAGGATTTAACCCTTGGAACACGCCAAGTGGTGATCGCTGCAGCTCGTCAGCAATGCGCTAACACACAGGACTGGTACTACGTCCAGTTGACTGGGAACGGCGGCAGTGGCGGCTCTACCAGTGGCGATGAAGCCAAACCTGGCGAGCACGGAGCTGTTCTTGTCTTTCCAGTCACGTGGTCGGGCGAAAGACTGGCGGAACATTCCTTCTTCTACACGGGAAGTGTCCAGACCTATCGAGTTCCAATTGACCAGTCTGCTCCTCATCTTGCGCATCGAATTGTTGCTCTTGATGTCTACGCCTGGGGCGCTGGGAGAGCTGGTGCGAGGTCGTCAAACGGAGCTTCAAGCGACTTGAGTAACGGCGGAGGAGGCGCCTTTGCACGTGGAGTTTTCCGTGTCAGTGCCGGTGATGCTGTGGACATTTTAGTTGGCGGTGGAGGCCTTCAAGACGGTCGGGGTGGGTTCAACGGCGGTGGAAACGGCGGCACAGGCGATTTCCCAGGCGGCGGGGGCGGTGGCGCGTCTGAAGTGCGCGTGAATGGACGAACAGCCGTCGTAGCTGCTGGAGGTGGCGGTGCGGGCTCGACGGATTACTGTTGTGCCCATGGAGGAGGCGGCGGTGGCTTGGATGAAGCAGAGTCTGGTCTTGCACCGGATGCGACAACGATCCCACTCGACTCACGTGTGACTGGACAAGCAGCTAGAGACGAATATCATTCCTCGAATGTACCGGGAGACACGAGAGACTTCGAGGGACTCTCAGCGAGACATGGACACCTCGACTGGGGCTTTGCTGCGAGTAGTGCAGACTACTCCGTTCTAGCAACTGGAGGCACAGGCGCCACGCCAACAACGGCAGGTGTGGCGGGGGCTGCAGGTTCCTATCGCTATTCTCTTGAAGGCACGTGTCTGTTGAACCCGCAGACATCTCTGGTGGACGTCGCCGTGTCTCCGTTGACAGCATCGCATTGGCCTTCGAATGGTCGAAATGGAAGTGGCGGAAGTGGACAGAGTGGCAAACAAGCGGGTGGAGGCGGAGGTGGAGGGTTCTTCGGTGGCGGAGGAGGAGGCGCAGGTGTTGACGGAGCTGGAGGCGGTGGAGGCAGCAGCTTCGTCTCCTTTAGAGACCTGTTTAATTCGTCCAAATCTGGGATTAGTGACGCTAGTCTGCGAGCACGAGTGAGTGACGAGACCGTAGACAAGCTCCAAGTGACTCCACTGACATCCTCGAGCGTCAAAGTGAGCTGGAAAGCTCCTCGTTTTGGCTTCTCCCAGCTCGTGGAAGGATTCGTGATCGAGATGGCCAATCGCTCCGTCAATGAGGACTTTCGTCTTGTACGTTTGGTCACTCTTCCGGCCACCGATGTCACGGAGAAGAGCGGTACTCTCACCCTCCACGGTCTTACGCCGACGGCTGCGTACCGCTTTCGAGTGAAAGCTTTGCTGCTCGATGGACGTGGCACTTTCAGTGATGTCGTTACGCGGCGTATGCCTACGAAGCCGAGGAATACGTGGAAACGTTGCGTCACTCGAACTGTAGACGAGGAGAACACGAGAGCAGGAATGCGCGTCACCAACACTCCTCCCTTGCAGCGATTTCCGTCTGCTAGACGAGGACATTCCCTCACATTGCTGGACAATTTTCTGTACATCTTTGGAGGAATGGCGAAGAGCTACGAGTGCAGCCGATCACACAAAGTGCCGTGTTTATTACAGCCGAGTCCACGATCAGTGTCCAACGATTTCTGGCGATATGATCTGCGCACGGAGACGTGGTGGTCTGTGCCTCCGCCAGCGTTGGTACCTTCTCCAAGAGAGAAACACTCGATGGCAGTGGTGAATGACCGCTTGATTCTGTTCGGAGGACGGCAGAACGACGTGTCGGACGCAAATGACGCCTCGACGTGGGGACCTCGAGCCCTGAATGATCTGTGGGAGCTGTCAGTCTCCTCCAGTACAGCGAAACAGACGTCAGTGTCGCTGGATTCTCGTCAGCCATCGGCTTTGTCTATTCCGGATGGAGGACAAGTCTTTGCGCTTGGGAGGAAGAGTGGTAGTGCTGGTGGAGAGCAACTCTGCGTTGTCAACGTGTCTGTGAGTGTGCAGATAACACACGCGTGTCCGCACACACTTGGCTTGCAGGTGTTTGGCCCCGGACCTGCAACGTTTCCAGGTCGACAGCAGAGTGCTCACTTTCCTGTTGATTCACAAGCTCGAGAGACGACGTGGAGCGATAGTCAAGGACTGAGGAGCCTACAAGGAGACAAGAGAGCGACTGGCACTGCGCCGAATGCCAGAGCGTTCCCTGTGTTGCTACGTAGTCCCGACGAAGCTGCAGATAAGAGTGAATGCGTCCCAAGAACGGAGAAACTGCAGTTCGTGTCGACGTCTAGTCTCGAAGCGCTCTCGGTCTTCCATCAGCTGCCTGTTGCCGGGAACTGGACGCTTGAGTTGACTGACACTGCAGCGGACGGCTTTGTCGGGACCCTGGACTCGTGGGACGTCACTTTCGACGTTGCGCCTTGCGTTCCTGCCTTCACGTGGACGAATCTGTCGTCCATAGCAACGGGAACGGCCCCGACCGCGCGGTTCCAGCACTCGGTTGTCGTAGTCGGGAGCAGTATGTTCATCTTCGGAGGCACAGCGGGAGGTACTGGCTCGGAGCTGAGCGACTTGTATCGACTGGATTATACCCGCAGTGTGGCGCTCGGTGTCGCGCCAACTGCTCGATGGACGCAACTTGCGTCTCTGACCGACAGAGAGAGCCCCAGTATCGCTGAGAGGAGAGTTCATGCAGGACGGGCAACGTTGCTGACTCCGTTTGAGTTGATGGCTGTCGGGCGTGGACTCAAGTCTCCTCGACGAGCGTCTCTCGGGTCCAGGACGGCGATGGCAGCTTCTCGCCTCGAGTCGCAACTGGACGTTCGTTTGAAGCGTCTCGAAGATCTGATCGACGGATGGAGAGCTGTCGCTACTGCATCTGGAGAGGATGAGAGCGCTCTTGACGAACAGCGTCCTGTGCCTCGGTACTGGGCTGCTAGCGCCTTTGTTTCCTCACTGCCAGGTAGTAAGGTGCCGCGTGTATTCCTGTTCGGCGGCCAAGATGACACGACGCTGCTGGACGATCTCTGGAGTCTGGAACTGGCTCAGCTAGATGAGGATTTCCCTCAAGATCGTCGAAAGAGTCAACGGATCAGAGCATGTGCGTGGAGACAAGAGAACTCGGCGTACAGGACACAATGGGCATCGTCTTGTGGGGCAAGCAATACGGCAGCTGCAGTAGATAAATGCACACTGGAGATGCTGCTGTTGTACGCATGGTGCGACGAGTATTACCAGTCGATTGGATTATAAACAACATAGAGTGTATCTATTATAATGAGAGCGGTTTTGCGTAGGAATCAAATTGCACATGGCCTTGCTTGGAAGTGATTGCTGTGTAGATGCTTGTTCAATCTTCCTTTACCATAACGTTACAGCAAGTTTGATAGGGGCCAGTATTGAAAGCTTCAACTTGGAGAGGATACCCACATTTGGCGGTGAGCAAGCTGGTACCAGCGAATTGGTACACTGATGCAAAGAATTTTTGGAGATACAAACCCGGATGGGTATTTTGCATCTGGACCTAATCTGTGTATGCTGATAATTCTTATTTGCGTTCCCCTCAATATCACGATCATTCTACCTCATAGCTCCCTGTTTACTGCAATAACGTATGAAAAAACACACCCTCATAATTATAAGGCGACGGAGTGATCCCGCCACAGTGAGTAATTTGGCAAGCACGAGCTCTCGATGGACAGTGTCGAGCGCACGAACCGCGGATGGGATGCCGGCTGACTGTTTACTTGCGCAAGTAGCTCAGCCACCAACCACTGGCTGGCCGCGTCCGCTGTTTGCTTTTCAGCTTCATTCGCGAATCTGCGTCGGAGACCACAAGCGCATCGAATTGCTGCCAGCGGGCAAGTGTTCATTGGCAGCAATTCGTCAGCGGCACCTCGGTAGTCATTCCTGTTTTTGTCCATCGGGTGAGTGAGTGCCTATTATCTACTGTAGTGCCACTCAATTTGCACACTCGCTCTTGTTTTGTACACCGTTTCTAACGTGATTGTTGTCACTTCAACAGCGGATGGGCTATCCAGTGAGTTGTTATCAATTGAGTGGCATGCATCCAGTCACTCACGTGAAGGTCGTGCGCAGCTCCAACAAGTTCAAGGCCTACAAGAAGCTCGAGCCCAGCTTGTCCCGGCGGGCATCTGGCACCGGGTCCGACTACTTGATTGCTGTCGAGATTCCAGACGATATTCATATTCATGTGTCTACACTGTCCTGTCAGACCGTCACACCGACCGTCGTTGGACATCATTGGGTTGACCAAGGCCTATCGAGGCTCGAGTCACCCACGCTGACAACTTGAAGCTGTTCAAGGTACGGCATCTGGTACCTGCAACTCGAAGCACGCCGAGCAACTGTCCTGGTAAGCATGGTCGAGGGCGATTCATGGTCGAGCTCAAGTGTCATCAGCAACTGCGGATGAAGCGACATCAAGGTGCAAGTGAAGTTCAAGCATCGAGGCACCAGCTACTGGCACACAACAAAAGTCGAGTTGCATCGTAGACACATTATAGTGGACAAGTTGCATTCCAAGGCAACTGCGTGCGGGTTAACCAAGCTCAAGCTCAGCGTGCTCAAC
>NW_003303747.1:2619082-2621959 GCF_000142945.1 Phytophthora infestans T30-4
CATGGTGTTACTTCGTGTTTCGTGCTCTTGCTTAGTCACGTACCTCCGCGCTAACTTAATCACAAACACTGTTCCCATTTTTTTTGTACGCTACATATATTGTTGGAAAGCTCGCACTATATCTTAAGGTCGCACACTACACGCGCAAATACAAAGGAAGATGATACTTTTTCCTGGAGGCAGTGTGGGGCACAGTCACAAAAGTCATATTTTAAAGCTCTCACATTATTATTAATAGTAGTAAAATTCTGATTTATTATCAAGCGCTGATATAATAGTTTTATGTACTACTTCTACGAATATCTGCAAGCAAAAATATGATATGAAATGTCTTTAGAATAGTACTACGCAAAACAGTTTTCTTAGTTTAACTATTAAAAAAGTACTACGAAGCCTAAAAATCATTCTATATTCAATAAGTACTAAAGTTTCGATTGAGGCCGAAATAAAAGTCACCAAAGCCTACAAATATTTTCTACAGCTCCTACGACGATATAGTACGTGTGTGCTCATCTACACCTTATACCAATGCTAACTAACGCGTACAGAGGCAACGCCCTTTGCGTGGCCTTGCAGACCGCAGCTGAAAATGAGAGCAAAATAAAATTTGAACGGTGCATTTAAGTACGATGTGTTGACCACATACAGTGTGTACAAAACACAATGCCGATTGACTATCCGTTTGCCGCCGCTACGCAGCGGAGTGGCATGGCTTGTTGGAGATGCGGTGGCCGCAAATTTAAGTGCTTCTTGGTGTCGCGTACTTTATTAGCGACGTTCACCCCAGTAGCGCTTGGCTTCGTGTACTTAACCATCTACCATTCCGTAGTCTCATGTGGACCCGTATGTTATCGTTGTTTGGTACGCTTCCGTTACCTCGTACTACAGGTTGGATGTCATGTTCTACAGTGGCCGGCGCTCTTCCGTGATCTTCTTGGCTTCGTGGTTCCCTGTTCACCCGTGGCCCATGCTGCTTAGTGATTGTCCTGGATTTGTGGACTCATTCTCTCACAGTGCTGAGTGGTTGTGCGCTAGCTCCTTTGGTCTCATGCGCTCCCGTAGTACGACCCTCTTTCGTGGCTGCTAGATATTCCGTGTTCTCAAGGGTTTACGTGGATTCCACAGGCTTCGTGTCCATAATCATTCATGGTCGATAGCGTTCCATTTCTGGTACCCTCGTCAATGGGTGAACCTCCGAAGTTTTCTGTCGTCTGTGTGTCGCGCACCCCTGTGGTGGCTCCATCTACCGCGTTATCGCGCTATCGTGCAATCGCAATGTGGTTATGATGTCTATGCTATCGTGATCGCATAGTATATATGTTTTGCAAATGTTATCGCGTTCTACGATGGTTCCGTGTTCCGCGGTGTGAAATCGTGGTCTCCAGAAGCGTTTCTTTGCGATTTTGTGGCTGGTCGGCCGTCCGGGTAAACGGCCAAGGACCTTTCAGTTTGCCTTCAGCCAAATTCACAACATTGCAAACAGCTCCGGGTGCTGTGGCGAACTTACGGGTAGCTCGAGACCCGCTTACTGTGGTCTGGAACACACCTGAGGTGCTGGGCGGTCATGCACTGGAAGAGCTAACCTACGATGTGGAATACCGCACAACTCTCGGCTCGACGTGGACGCGATTGCCAGCTGAGCTGGTGGACTGCAGCAGTCGACTCGCCAACATCTCAATGACGTCGCTGAAAGGATACACCACGTACGTCACGCGCGTCAGAGCGGGTGGCTGAACGGCAAGCTGGTAGCTTCTCCCAGTCCGCAGAGTTCCTGACAGATTACACGGTTGAAGACGACTCGAACAGCGACAACGTCAAGGATTTAACCCTTGGAACACGCCAAGTGGTGATTGCTGCAGCTCGTCAGCAATGCGCTAACACACAGGACTGGTATTACGTCCAGTTGACTGGGAACGGCGGCAGTGGCGGCTCTACCAGTGGCGATGAAGCCAAACCTGGCGAGCACGGAGCTGTTCTTGTCTTTCCAGTCACGTGGTCGGGCGAAAGACCGGCGGAACATTCTTTTTTCTACACGGGAAGTGTCCAGACCTATCGAGTTCCAATTGACCAGTCTGCTCCTCATCTTGCGCATCGAATTGTTGCTCTTGATGTCTACCCCTGGGGCGCTGGGGGAGCTGGTGCGAGGTCGTCAAACGGAGCTTCAAGCGACTTGAGTAACGGCGGAGGAGGCGCCTTTGCACGTGGAGTTTTCCGTGTCAGTGCCGGTGATGCTGTGGACATTTTGGTTGGCGGTGGAGGCCTTCAAGACGGTCGGGGTGGGTTCAACGGCGGTGGAAACGGCGGCACAGGCGATTTCCCAGGCGGCGGGGGCGGTGGCGCGTCTGAAGTGCGCGTGAATGGACGAACAGCCGTCGTAGCTGCTGGAGGTGGCGGTGCGGGCTCGACGGATTACTGTTGTGCCCATGGAGGAGGCGGCGGTGGCTTGGATGAAGCAGAGTCTGGTCTTGCACCGGATGCAACAACGATCCCACTCGACTCACGTGTGACTGGACAAGCAGCTAGAGACGAATATCATTCCTCGAATGTACCGGGAGACACGAGAGACTTCGAGGGACTCCCAGCGAGACATGGACACCTCGACTGGGGCTTTGCTGCGAGTAGTGCAGACTACTCCGGTCCTAGCAACCTGGGAGGCACAGGGCGCCAACGCCAACAACGGCAGGGTGTGGGCGGGGGCCTGCAAGGTTCCTATCGCTATTCTCTTTGAAGGCACCGTGTCTGGTTGGAACCCCGCAGAACATCCTCTGGTGGGACGTCGGCCGTGTCTCCCGTTGGACAGCAATCGCAATTGGCCCTTCGAATTGTTCGAAAATGGGAAGGTGGCGGGATAGTGGACCAGGAGTTGGGCAAAACAAA
>NW_003303747.1:2622059-2718883 GCF_000142945.1 Phytophthora infestans T30-4
TTCCCGTGGGAACACGGAAATGGGGATCGAGACCAACTTCTAAGGCTTCAAGTACGCACATCTGATCAACGTGAGTCGCATTCCTGAACTCGTGGCCACCAAAGACAAACAGACCCTAGTGACAATCAACCAGACTGTGTTCTCTGGAGCTGCAGCCCTTCGAAGGCGTGAAGCTAACACACAGGACTGGTACTACGTCCAGTTGACTGGGAACGGCGGCAGTGGCGGCTCTACCAGTGGCGATGAAGCCAAATCTGGCGAGCACGGAGCTGTTCTTGTCTTTCCAGTCACGTGGTCGGGCGAAAGACCGGCGGAACATTCTTTTTTCTACACGGGAAGTGTCCAGACCTATCGAGTTCCAATTGACCAGTCTGCTCCTCATCTTGCGCATCGAATTGTTGCTCTTGATGTCTACGCTTGGGGCGCTGGGGGAGCTGGTGCGAGGTCTTCAAACGGAGCTTCAAGCGACTTGAGTAACGGCGGAGGAGGCGCCTTTGCACGTGGAGTTTTCCGTGTCAGTGCCGGTGATGCTGTGGACATTTTAGTTGGCGGTGGAGGCCTTCAAGACGGTCGTGGTGGGTTCAACGGCGGTGGAAACGGCGGCACAGGCGATTTCCCAGGCGGCGGAGGCGGTGGCGCGTCTGAAGTGCGCGTGAATGGACGAACAGCCGTCGTAGCTGCTGGAGGTGGCGGTGCGGGCTCGACGGATTACTGTTGTGCCCATGGAGGAGGCGGCGGTGGCTTGGATGAAGCAGAGTCTGGTCTTGCACCGGATGCAACATCCGGTGCAGCGATCCCACTCGACTCACGTGTGACTGGACAAGCAGCTAGAGACGAATATCATTCCTCGAATGTACCGGGAGACACGAGAGACTTCGAGGGACTCCCAGCGAGACATGGACACCTCGACTGGGGCTTTGCTGCGAGTAGTGCAGACTACTCCGTTCTAGCAACTGGAGGCACAGGCGCCACGCCAACAACGGCAGGTGTGGCGGGGACTGCAGGTTCCTATCGCTATTCTCTTGAAGGCACGTGTCTGTTGAACCCGCAGACATCTCTGGTGGACGTCGCCGTGTCTCCGTTGACAGCATCGCATTGGCCTTCGAATGGTCGAAATGGAAGTGGCGGGAGTGGACAGAGTGGCAAACAAGCGGGTGGAGGCGGAGGTGGAGGGTTCTTCGGTGGCGGAGGAGGAGGCGCAGGTGTTGACGGAGCTGGAGGCGGTGGAGGCAGCAGCTTCGTCTCCTTTAGAGACCTGTTTAATTCGTCCAAATCTGGGATTAGTGACGCTAGTCTGCGAGCACGAGTGAGTGACGAGACCGTAGACAAGCTCCAAGTGACTCCACTGACATCCTCGAGCGTCAAAGTGAGCTGGAAAGCTCCTCGTTTTGGCTTCTCCCAGCTCGTGGAAGGATTCGTGATCGAGATGGCCAATCGCTCCGTCAATGAGGACTTTCGTCTTGTACGTTTGGTCACTCTTTACACCCCCAGTGTGGCGCTCGGTGTCGCGCCAACTGCTCGATGGACGCAACTTGCGTCTCTGACCGACAGAGAAAGCCCCAGTATCGCTGAGAGGAGAGTTCATGCAGGACGAACGACGTTGCTGACTCCGTTTGAGTTGATGGCTGTCGGGCGTGGACTCAAGTCTCCTCGACGAGCGTCTCTCGGGTCCAGGACGGCGATGGCAGCTTCTCGCTTCGAGTCGCAACTGGACGTTCGTTTGAAGCGTCTCGAAGATCTGATCGACGGATGGAGAGCTGTCGCTACTGCATCTGGAGAGGATGAGAGCGCTCTTGACGAACAGCGTCCTGTGCCTCGGTACTGGGCTGCTAGCGCCTTTGTTTCCTCACTGCCAGGCAGTAAGGTGCCGCGTGTATTCCTGTTCGGCGGCCAAGATGACACGACGCTGCTGGACGATTTTTGGAGTCTGGAACTGGCTCAGCTAGATGAGGATTTCCCTCAAGATCGTCGAAAGAGTCAACGGATCAGAGCGTGTGCGTGGAGACAAGAGAACTCGGTGTACAGGACACAGTGGACATCGTCTTGTGGGGCAAGCAATACGGCAGCTGCAGTAGATAAATGCACACTGGAGATGCTGCTGTTGTACGCATGGTGCGACGAGTATTACCAGTCGATTGGATTATAAACAACATAGAGTGTATCTATTATAATGAGAGCGGTTTTGCGTAGGAATCAAATTGCACATGGCCTTGCTTGGAAGTGATTGCTGTGTAGATGCTTGTTCAATCTTCCTTTACCATACGTTACAGCAAGTTTGATAGGGGCCAGTATTGAAAGCTTCAACTTGGAGAGGATACCCACATTTGGCGGTGAGCAAGCTGGTACCAGCGAATTGGTACACTGATGCAAAGAATTTTTGGAGATACAAACCCGGATGGGTATTTTGCATCTGGACCTAATCTGTGTATGCTGATAATTCTTATTCGCGTTCCCCTCAATATCACGATCATTCTACCCTCATAGCTCCCTGTTTACTGCAATAACGTATGAAAAAACACACCCTCATAAATATAAGGCGACGGAGTGATCCCGCCACAGTGAGTAATTTGGCAAGCACGAGCTCTCGATGGACAGTGTCGAGCGCACGAACCGCGGATGGGATGCCGGCTGACTGTTTACTTGCGCAAGTAGCTCAGCCACCAACCACTGGCTGGCCGCGTCCGCTGTTTGCTTTTCAGCTTCATTCGCGAATCTGCGTCGGAGACCACAAGCGCATCGAATTGCTGCCAGCGGGCAAGTGTTCATTGGCAGCAATTCGTCAGCGGCACCTCGGTAGTCATTCCTGTTTTTGTCCATCGGGTGAGTGAGTGCCTATTATCTACTGTAGTGCCACTCAATTTGCACACTCGCTCTTGTTTTGTACACCGTTTCTAACGTGATTGTTGTCACTTCAACAGCGGATGGGCTATCCAGTGAGTTGTTATCAATTGAGTGGCATGCATCCAGTCACTCACGTGAAGGTCGTGCGCAGCTCCAACAAGTTCAAGGCCTACAAGAAGCTCGAGCCCAGCTTGTCCCGGCGGGCATCTGGCACCGGGTCCGACTACTTGATTGCTGTCGAGACTCCAGACGATATTCATATTCATGTGTCTACACTGTCCTGAGAGACCGTCACACCGACCGTCGTTGGACATCATTGGGTTGACCAAGGCCTATCGAGGCTCGAGTCACCCACGCTGACAACTTGAAGCTGTTCAAGGTACGGCATCTGGTACCTGCAACTCGAAGCACGCCGAGCAACTGTCCTGGTAAGCTTGGTCGAGGGCGATTCATGGTCGAGCTCAAGTGTCATCAGCAACTGCGGATGAAGCGACATCAAGGTGCAAGTGAAGTTCAAGCATCGAGCACCAGCTACTGGCACACAACAAAAGTCGAGTTGCATCGTAGACACATTATAGTGGACAAGTTGCATTCCAAGGCAACTGCGTGCTGTTTAACCAAGCTCAAGCTCAGCCGTGCTCAACCACTACCGTCTTCATGTCTGGGCTGCTCTCGGGCTATGACGATGCTTGTCAGTGCACCAAATCTGCTGAGTCCAAGCCATCAATGCTGTACGTACTGCTGTGCTCAACCAGTTCTCGTACGCGGTGCTGTGTTCACTCCATGCATCTACGTCATCAACGTCAAGACTCCTGCCTACCACTAGCCAACAGCCTTGTCGCTCCGTATGTTGACTTCGCGTGTCCCCGTGCTCGACTGGAGTCTGGTTCACTATGACGTACGCTCGATCACGTTGATGCGGCCATCCCATTCGCCTCGACAGTGCTCCACAGCATCGGCGGGATCGGTGGCTTTGCTCATGTGTACGGCAGACCTGCAACCTATCGAAGCCACATGGAAGTCACCTCCATAACAAGACCAAGAGCTCTCTATCATCCCGCGCATGCAGGACCTCGACGTCGTGAACGAGTTCAATCGGGTATGGCCGTTGTCCGATCTTCGGCAAGGGTCGCGTGAAGGTGATTGGTATCGGCTCAGTTCCTCGATGCGTTGGATACGCATCTGGTTGGTGTCGGCACTGTTCGTTGATGTCCCAGCGGCCTTAGTCCAGGTGGGGTGGACCTATCGACAAGTCTACGCAGAGCTGCAGCGTGTGGCACCTGGGAATCCAGTCTCTGCCTATGCGTTAGTCTCCTGGTCAGCCTTTGACAATGCGCTCGAGGCCTCTGGCGGTACTGCTAGTGTCGAATCCTACGAAGTTCAGTACGCAGTGTCTGGGTCAGGCGTCTGGCAGTCGCTGGGGGATTCACTGACCGGATTTCGCGTCGACTTAGGTGCTCAAGCCACGGAACACGTGCCCAAGCAGCGTATTTTCACTCGTGCAGACGATGGCGAGTCCATCAACGATGGGTATTTCAGACTTGGCTTGTCGTATGAAGGCTCCAGTCCGAGTATCCTGGGCGGACGAGCTACTGCTGGTGTGGTGACGCCTCCGATCGCTTTCGACGCCAGTGCAGACGCCATGAAGACAGCGATCGAGTCTCTGGAGCAGGTCACACAGGTGCAGGTGGAGAGGAATGCGCTGGACGCTGATGGAGCGTTCGAGTGGATCATTCTCTTTGATCTCGTGGCGTACGACGGCGAAGATCCGCTGCCGTTGCTGTCGCTGTATACAGAGACAGTGTCAGCTCAGTGGACTGGAGACGGAGACCAAGTAGCTGTTCAGTATCTGCGCATGGCTCCGAGTTCTCCTGATCGACATGGACGTATTTGCTCGGATGAATGCAGCTACCAAGTCACGGGACTGCAGACTGGTCGAGCCTTCAGCTTCCGTGTTCGAGCGCAGTATTCGTACGCTATTGGCTGGAGTTCATGGAGTGCAAGTAGTGAACCACTGGAGATCCCAGCAACGCCAGTACCGCGAGCTCCTTCAACCCCCGAGCTACTAGCGGCAACGACTTCTCATGTCACGATCTCGTGGCGTATGCGTCGAGAACTCACGCAGGAAAATGGCATCTTCGCTAGGGAATTCTTCCCCGTCACCAGCTTCCAGGCTCAGCAACAATGCGACAGTGAGATCGGCTGGACTACGATCAGTGAGCGTATACCGCCGGGGTTTAGTGGCAACAGTGACACCTTTGTAACTGTTGTTGCGTCCTTGGAGCGTCCGCCAGGTTCCACCTGCGAGTTTCGAGTTGCTGCGACGAATGCCAACGGCCAAGGACCTTTCAGTTTGCCTTCAGCCAAATTCACAACGTTGCAAACAGCTCCGGGTGCTGTGGCGAACTTACGGGTAGCTCGAAACCCGCTTACTGTGGTCTGGAACACGCCTGAGGTGCTGGGCGGACATGCACTGGAAGAGCTAACCTACGATGTGGAATACCGCACAACTCTCGGCTCGACGTGGACGCGATTGCCAGCTGAGCTGGTGGACTGCAGCAGTCGACTCGCCAACATCTCAATGACGTCGCTGAAAGGATACACCACGTACGTCACGCGCGTCAGAGCGGTAGCTGAACGGCAAGCTGGTAGCTTCTCCCAGTCCGCAGAGTTCCTGACAGATTACACGGTTGAAGACGACTCGAACAGCGACAACGTCAAGGATTTAACCCTTGGAACACGCCAAGTGGTGATTGCTGCAGCTCGTCAGCAATGCGCTAACACACAGGACTGGTACTACGTCCAGTTGACTGGGAACGGCGGCAGTGGCGGCTCTACCAGTGGCGATGAAGCCAAACCTGGCGAGCACGGAGCTGTTCTTGTCTTTCCAGTCACGTGGTCGGGCGAAAGACCGGCGGAACATTCTTTTTTCTACACGGGAAGTGTCCAGACCTATCGAGTTCCAATTGACCAGTCTGCTCCTCATCTTGCGCATCGAATTGTTGCTCTTGATGTCTACGCTTGGGGCGCTGGGGGAGCTGGTGCGAGGTCTTCAAACGGAGCTTCAAGCGACTTGAGTAACGGCGGAGGAGGCGCCTTTGCACGTGGAGTTTTCCGTGTCAGTGCCGGTGATGCTGTGGACATTTTAGTTGGCGGTGGAGGCCTTCAAGACGGTCGTGGTGGGTTCAACGGCGGTGGAAACGGCGGCACAGGCGATTTCCCAGGCGGCGGAGGCGGTGGCGCGTCTGAAGTGCGCGTGAATGGACGAACAGCCGTCGTAGCTGCTGGAGGTGGCGGTGCGGGCTCGACGGATTACTGTTGTGCCCATGGAGGAGGCGGCGGTGGCTTGGATGAAGCAGAGTCTGGTCTTGCACCGGATGCAACATCCGGTGCAGCGATCCCACTCGACTCACGTGTGACTGGACAAGCAGCTAGAGACGAATATCATTCCTCGAATGTACCGGGAGACACGAGAGACTTCGAGGGACTCCCAGCGAGACATGGACACCTCGACTGGGGCTTTGCTGCGAGTAGTGCAGACTACTCCGTTCTAGCAACTGGAGGCACAGGCGCCACGCCAACAACGGCAGGTGTGGCGGGGACTGCAGGTTCCTATCGCTATTCTCTTGAAGGCACGTGTCTGTTGAACCCGCAGACATCTCTGGTGGACGTCGCCGTGTCTCCGTTGACAGCATCGCATTGGCCTTCGAATGGTCGAAATGGAAGTGGCGGGAGTGGACAGAGTGGCAAACAAGCGGGTGGAGGCGGAGGTGGAGGGTTCTTCGGTGGCGGAGGAGGAGGCGCAGGTGTTGACGGAGCTGGAGGCGGTGGAGGCAGCAGCTTCGTCTCCTTTAGAGACCTGTTTAATTCGTCCAAATCTGGGATTAGTGACGCTAGTCTGCGAGCACGAGTGAGTGACGAGACCGTAGACAAGCTCCAAGTGACTCCACTGACATCCTCGAGCGTCAAAGTGAGCTGGAAAGCTCCTCGTTTTGGCTTCTCCCAGCTCGTGGAAGGATTCGTGATCGAGATGGCCAATCGCTCCGTCAATGAGGACTTTCGTCTTGTACGTTTGGTCACTCTTCCGGCCACTGACGTCACGGAGAAGAGCGGTACTCTTACCCTCCACGGTCTTACGCCGACGGCTGCGTATCGTTTCCGAGTGAAAGCTTTGCTGCTCGATGGACGTGGCACTTTCAGTGATGTCGTTACGCTGCGTATGCCTACGAAGCCGAGGAATACGTGGAGACGTTGCGTCACTCGAACTGTAGACGAGGAGAACACGAGAGCAGGAATGCGCGTCACCAACACTCCTCCCTTGCAGCGATTTCCGTCTGCTAGACGAGGACATTCCCTCACATTGCTGGACAATTCTCTGTACCTCTTTGGAGGAATGGCGAAGAGCTACGAGTGCAGCCGAGCACACAAAGTGCCGTGTTTATTACAGCCGAGTCCACGATCAGTGTCCAACGATTTCTGGCGATATGATCTGCGCACGGAGACGTGGTGGTCTGTGCCTCCGCCAGCGTTGATACCTTCTCCAAGAGAGAAACACTCGATGGCAGTGGTGAATGACCGCTTGATTCTATTCGGAGGACGGCAGAACGACGTGTCGGACGCAAATGACGCCTCGACGTGGGGACCTCGAGCCCTGAATGATTTGTGGGAGCTGTCAGTCTCCTCCAGTACAGCGAAACAGACGTCAGTGTCGCTGGATTCTCGTCAGCCATCGGCTTTGTCTATTCCGGATGGAGGACAAGTCTTTGCGCTTGGGAGGAAGAGTGGTAGTGCTGGTGGAGAGCAACTCTGCGTTGTCAACGTGTCTGTGAGTGTGCAGATAACACACGCGTGTCCGCACACACTTGGCTTGCAGGTGTTTGGCCCCGGACCTGCAACGTTTCCAGGTCGACAGCAGAGTGCTCACTTTCCTGTTGATTCACAAGCTCGAGAGACGACGTGGAGCGATAGTCAAGGACTGAGGAGCCTACAAGGAGACAAGAGAGCGACTGGCACTGCGCCGAATGCCAGAGCGTTCCCTGTGTTGCTACGTAGTCCCGACGAAGCTGCAGATAAGAGTGAATGCGTCCCAAGAACGGAGAAACTGCAGTTCGTGTCGACGTCTAGTCTCGAAGCGCTCTCGGTCTTCCATCAGCTGCCTGTTGCCGGGAACTGGACGCTTGAGTTGACTGACACTGCAGCGGACGGCTTTGTCGGGACCCTGGACTCGTGGGACGTCACTTTCGACGTTGCTCCTTGCGTTCCTGCCTTCACGTGGACGAATCTGTCGTCCATAGCAACGGGAACGGCCCCGACCGCGCGGTTCCAGCACTCGGTTGTCGTAGTCGGGAGCAGTATGTTCATCTTCGGAGGCACAGCGGGAGGTACTGGCTCGGAGCTGAGCGACTTGTATCGACTGGATTATACCCGCAGTGTGGCGCTCGGTGTCGCGCCAACTGCTCGATGGACGCAACTTGCGTCTCTGACCGACAGAGAGAGCCCCAGTATCGCTGAGAGGAGAGTTCATGCAGGACGGGCAACGTTGCTGACTCCGTTTGAGTTGATGGCTGTCGGGCGTGGACTCAAGTCTCCTCGACGAGCGTCTCTCGGGTCCAGGACGGCGATGGCAGCTTCTCGCTTCGAGTCGCAACTGGACGTTCGTTTGAAGCGTCTCGAAGATCTGATCGACGGATGGAGAGCTGTCGCTACTGCATCTGGAGAGGATGAGAGCGCTCTTGACGAACAGCGTCCTGTGCCTCGGTACTGGGCTGCTAGCGCCTTTGTTTCCTCACTGCCAGGCAGTAAGGTGCCGCGTGTATTCCTGTTCGGCGGCCAAGATGACACGACGCTGCTGGACGATTTTTGGAGTCTGGAACTGGCTCAGCTAGATGAGGATTTCCCTCAAGATCGTCGAAAGAGTCAACGGATCAGAGCGTGTGCGTGGAGACAAGAGAACTCGGTGTACAGGACACAGTGGACATCGTCTTGTGGGGCAAGCAATACGGCAGCTGCAGTAGATAAATGCACACTGGAGATGCTGCTGTTGTACGCATGGTGCGACGAGTATTACCAGTCGATTGGATTATAAACAACATAGAGTGTATCTATTATAATGAGAGCGGTTTTGCGTAGGAATCAAATTGCACATGGCCTTGCTTGGAAGTGATTGCTGTGTAGATGCTTGTTCAATCTTCCTTTACCATACGTTACAGCAAGTTTGATAGGGGCCAGTATTGAAAGCTTCAACTTGGAGAGGATACCCACATTTGGCGGTGAGCAAGCTGGTACCAGCGAATTGGTACACTGATGCAAAGAATTTTTGGAGATACAAACCCGGATGGGTATTTTGCATCTGGACCTAATCTGTGTATGCTGATAATTCTTATTTGCGTTCCCCTCAATATCACGATCATTCTACCCTCATAGCTCCCTGTTTACTGCAATAACGTATGAAAAAACACACCCTCATAAATATAAGGCGACGGAGTGATCCCGCCACAGTGAGTAATTTGGCAAGCACGAGCTCTCGATGGACAGTGTCGAGCGCACGAACCGCGGATGGGATGCCGGCTGACTGTTTACTTGCGCAAGTAGCTCAGCCACCAACCACTGGCTGGCCGCGTCCGCTGTTTGCTTTTCAGCTTCATTCGCGAATCTGCGTCGGAGACCACAAGCGCATCGAATTGCTGCCAGCGGGCAAGTGTTCATTGGCAGCAATTCGTCAGCGACACCTCGGTAGTCATTCCTGTTTTTGTCCATCGGGTGAGTGAGTGCCTATTATCTACTGTAGTGCCACTCAATTTGCACACTCGCTCTTGTTTTGTACACCGTTTCTAACGTGATTGTTGTCACTTCAACAGCGGATGGGCTATCCAGTGAGTTGTTATCAATTGAGTGGCATGCATCCAGTCACTCACGTGAAGGTCGTGCGCAGCTCCAACAAGTTCAAGGCCTACAAGAAGCTCGAGCCCAGCTTGTCCCGGCGGGCATCTGGCACCGGGTCCGACTACTTGATTGCTGTCGAGACTCCAGACGATATTCATATTCATGTGTCTACACTGTCCTGAGAGACCGTCACACCGACCGTCGTTGGACATCATTGGGTTGACCAAGGCCTATCGAGGCTCGAGTCACCCACGCTGACAACTTGAAGCTGTTCAAGGTACGGCATCTGGTACCTGCAACTCGAAGCACGCCGAGCAACTGTCCTGGTAAGCTTGGTCGAGGGCGATTCATGGTCGAGCTCAAGTGTCATCAGCAACTGCGGATGAAGCGACATCAAGGTGCAAGTGAAGTTCAAGCATCGAGGCACCAGCTACTGGCACACAACAAAAGTCGAGTTGCATCGTAGACACATTATAGTGGACAAGTTGCATTCCAAGGCAACTGCGTGCTGTTTAACCAAGCTCAAGCTCAGCCGTGCTCAACCACTACCGTCTTCATGTCTGGGCTGCTCTCGGGCTATGACGATGCTTGTCAGTGCACCAAATCTGCTGAGTCCAAGCCATCAATGCTGTACGTACTGCTGTGCTCAACCAGTTCTCGTACGCGGTGCTGTGTTCACCATGTACATCTACGTCATCAACGTCAAGACTCCTGCCTACCACTAGCCAACAGCCTTGTCGCTCCGTATGTTGACTTCGCGTGTCCCCGTGCTCGACTGGAGTCTGGTTCACTATGACGTACGCTCGATCACGTTGATGCGGCCATCCCATTCGCCTCGACAGTGCTCCACAGCATCGGCGGGATCGGTGGCTTTGCTCATGTGTACGGCAGACCTGCAACCTATCGAAGCCACATGGAAGTCACCTCCATAACAAGACCAAGAGCTCTCTATCATCCCGCGCATGCAGGACCTCGACGTCGTGAACGAGTTCAATCGGGTATGGCCGTTGTCCGATCTTCGGCAAGGGTCGCGTGAAGGTGATTGGTATCGGCTCAGTTCCTCGATGCGTTGGATACGCATCTGGTTGGTGTCGGCACTGTTCGTTGATGTCCCAGCGGCCTTAGTCCAGGTGGATCGACAAGTCTACGCAGAGCTGCAGCGTGTGGCACCTGGGAATCCAGTCTCTGCCTATGCGTTAGTCTCCTGGTCAGCCTTTGACAATGCGCTCGAGGCCTCTGGCGGTACTGCTAGTGTCGAAGCCTACGAAGTTCAGTACGCAGTGTCTGGGTCAGGCGTCTGGCAGTCGCTGGGGGATTCACTGACCGGATTTCGCGTCGACTTGGGTGCTCAAGCCACGGAACACGTGCCCAAGCAGCGTATTTTCACTCGTGCAGACGATGGCGAGTCCATCAACGATGGGTATTTCAGACTTGGCTTGTCGTATGAAGGCTCCAGCCCGAGTATCCTGGGCGGACGAGCTACTGCTGGTGTGGTGACGCCTCCGATCGCTTTCGACGCCAGTGCAGACGCCATGAAGACAGCGATCGAGTCTCTGGAGCAGGTCACACAGGTGCAGGTGGAGAGGAATGCGCTGGACGCTGATGGAGCGTTCGAGTGGATCATCCCCTTTGATCTCGTGGCGTACGACGGCGAAGATCCGCTGCCGTTGCTGTCGCTGTATACAGAGACAGTGTCAGCTCAGTGGACTGGAGACGGAGACCAAGTAGCTGTTCAGTATCTGCGCATGGCTCCGAGTTCTCCTGGTCGACATCGACGTATTTGCTCGGATGAATGCAGCTACCAAGTCACGGGACTGCAGACTGGTCGAGCCTTCAGCTTCCGTGTTCGAGCGCAGTATTCGTACGCTATTGGCTGGAGTTCATGGAGTGCAAGTAGTGAACCACTGGAGATCCCAGCGACGCCAGTACCGCGAGCTCCTTCAACCCCCGAGCTACTAGCGGCAACGACTTCTCATGTCACGATCTCGTGGCGTATGCGTCGAGAACTCACGCAGGAAAATGGCATCTTCGCTAGGGAATTCTTCCCCGTCACCAGCTTCCAGGCTCAGCAACAATGCGACAGTGAGATCGGCTGGACTACGATCAGTGAGCGTATACCGCCGGGGTTTAGTGGCAACAGTGACACCTTTGTAACTGTTGTTGCGTCCTTGGAGCGTCCGCCAGGTTCCACCTGCGAGTTTCGAGTTGCTGCGACGAATGCCAACGGCCAAGGACCTTTCAGTTTGCCTTCAGCCAAATTCACAACGTTGCAAACAGCTCCGGGTGCTGTGGCGAACTTACGGGTAGCTCGAGACCCGCTTACTGTGGTCTGGAACACGCCTGAGGTGCTGGGCGGTCATGCACCGGAAGAGCTAACCTACGATGTGGAATACCGCACAACTCTTGGCTCGACGTGGACGCGATTGCCAGCTGAGCTGGTGGACTGCAGCAGTCGACTCGCCAACATCTCAATGACGTCGCTGAAAGGATACACCACGTACGTCACGCGCGTCAGAGCGGTAGCTGAACGGCAAGCTGGTAGCTTCTCCCAGTCCGCAGAGTTCCTGACAGATTACACGGTTGAAGACGAATCGAACAGCGACAACGTCAAGGATTTAACCCTTGGAACACGCCAAGTGGTGATTGCTGCAGCTCGTCAGCAATGCGCTAACACACAGGACTGGTACTACGTCCAGTTGACTGGGAACGGCGGCAGTGGCGGCTCTACCAGTGGCGATGAAGCCAAACCTGGCGAGCACGGAGCTGTTCTTGTCTTTCCAGTCACGTGGTCGGGCGAAAGACTGGCGGAACATTCCTTCTTCTACACGGGAAGTGTCCAGACCTATCGAGTTCCAATTGACCAGTCTGCTCCTCATCTTGCGCATCGAATTGTTGCTCTTGATGTCTACGCCTGGGGCGCTGGGGGAGCTGGTGCGAGGTCGTCAAACGGAGCTTCAAGCGACTTGAGTAACGGCGGAGGAGGCGCCTTTGCACGTGGAGTTTTCCGTGTCAGTGCCGGTGATGCTGTGGACATTTTGGTTGGCGGTGGAGGCCTTCAAGACGGTCGGGGTGGGTTCAACGGCGGTGGAAACGGCGGCACAGGCGATTTCCCAGGCGGCGGGGGCGGTGGCGCGTCTGAAGTGCGCGTGAATGGACGAACAGCCGTCGTAGCTGCTGGAGGTGGCGGTGCGGGCTCGACGGATTACTGTTGTGCCCATGGAGGAGGCGGCGGTGGCTTGGATGAAGCAGAGTCTGGTCTTGCACCGGATGCGACAACGATCCCACTCGACTCACGTGTGACTGGACAAGCAGCTAGAGACGAATATCATTCCTCGAATGTACCGGGAGACACGAGAGACTTCGAGGGACTCCCAGCGAGACATGGACACCTCGACTGGGGCTTTGCTGCGAGTAGTGCAGACTACTCCGTTCTAGCAACTGGAGGCACAGGCGCCACGCCAACAACGGCAGGTGTGGCGGGGACTGCAGGTTCCTATCGCTATTCTCTTGAAGGCACGTGTCTGTTGAACCCGCAGACATCTCTGGTGGACGTCGCCGTGTCTCCGTTGACAGCATCGCATTGGCCTTCGAATGGTCGAAATGGAAGTGGCGGGAGTGGACAGAGTGGCAAACAAGCGGGTGGAGGCGGAGGTGGAGGGTTCTTCGGTGGCGGAGGAGGAGGCGCAGGTGTTGACGGAGCTGGAGGCGGTGGAGGCAGCAGCTTCGTCTCCTTTAGAGACCTGTTTAATTCGTCCAAATCTGGGATTAGTGACGCTAGTCTGCGAGCACGAGTGAGTGACGAGACCGTAGACAAGCTCCAAGTGACTCCACTGACATCCTCGAGCGTCAAAGTGAGCTGGAAAGCTCCTCGTTTTGGCTTCTCCCAGCTCGTGGAAGGATTCGTGATCGAGATGGCCAATCGCTCCGTCAATGAGGACTTTCGTCTTGTACGTTTGGTCACTCTTTACACCCCCAGTGTGGCGCTCGGTGTCGCGCCAACTGCTCGATGGACGCAACTTGCGTCTCTGGCCGACAGAGAGAGCCCCAGTATCGCTGAGAGGAGAGTTCATGCAGGACGAACGACGTTGCTGACTCCGTTTGAGTTGATGGCTGTCGGGCGTGGACTCAAGTCTCCTCGACGAGCGTCTCTCGGGTCCAGGACGGCGATGGCAGCTTCTCGCTTCGAGTCGCAACTGGACGTTCGTTTGAAGCGTCTCGAAGATCTGATCGACGGATGGAGAGCTGTCGCTACTGCATCTGGAGAGGATGAGAGCGCTCTTGACGAACAGCGTCCTGTGCCTCGGTACTGGGCTGCTAGCGCCTTTGTTTCCTCACTGCCAGGCAGTAAGGTGCCGCGTGTATTCCTGTTCGGCGGCCAAGATGACACGACGCTGCTGGACGATTTTTGGAGTCTGGAACTGGCTCAGCTAGATGAGGATTTCCCTCAAGATCGTCGAAAGAGTCAACGGATCAGAGCGTGTGCGTGGAGACAAGAGAACTCGGTGTACAGGACACAGTGGACATCGTCTTGTGGGGCAAGCAATACGGCAGCTGCAGTAGATAAATGCACACTGGAGATGCTGCTGTTGTACGCATGGTGCGACGAGTATTACCAGTCGATTGGATTATAAACAACATAGAGTGTATCTATTATAATGAGAGCGGTTTTGCGTAGGAATCAAATTGCACATGGCCTTGCTTGGAAGTGATTGCTGTGTAGATGCTTGTTCAATCTTCCTTTACCATACGTTACAGCAAGTTTGATAGGGGCCAGTATTGAAAGCTTCAACTTGGAGAGGATACCCACATTTGGCGGTGAGCAAGCTGGTACCAGCGAATTGGTACACTGATGCAAAGAATTTTTGGAGATACAAACCCGGATGGGTATTTTGCATCTGGACCTAATCTGTGTATGCTGATAATTCTTATTCGCGTTCCCCTCAATATCACGATCATTCTACCCTCATAGCTCCCTGTTTACTGCAATAACGTATGAAAAAACACACCCTCATAAATATAAGGCGACGGAGTGATCCCGCCACAGTGAGTAATTTGGCAAGCACGAGCTCTCGATGGACAGTGTCGAGCGCACGAACCGCGGATGGGATGCCGGCTGACTGTTTACTTGCGCAAGTAGCTCAGCCACCAACCACTGGCTGGCCGCGTCCGCTGTTTGCTTTTCAGCTTCATTCGCGAATCTGCGTCGGAGACCACAAGCGCATCGAATTGCTGCCAGCGGGCAAGTGTTCATTGGCAGCAATTCGTCAGCGGCACCTCGGTAGTCATTCCTGTTTTTGTCCATCGGGTGAGTGAGTGCCTATTATCTACTGTAGTGCCACTCAATTTGCACACTCGCTCTTGTTTTGTACACCGTTTCTAACGTGATTGTTGTCACTTCAACAGCGGATGGGCTATCCAGTGAGTTGTTATCAATTGAGTGGCATGCATCCAGTCACTCACGTGAAGGTCGTGCGCAGCTCCAACAAGTTCAAGGCCTACAAGAAGCTCGAGCCCAGCTTGTCCCGGCGGGCATCTGGCACCGGGTCCGACTACTTGATTGCTGTCGAGACTCCAGACGATATTCATATTCATGTGTCTACACTGTCCTGAGAGACCGTCACACCGACCGTCGTTGGACATCATTGGGTTGACCAAGGCCTATCGAGGCTCGAGTCACCCACGCTGACAACTTGAAGCTGTTCAAGGTACGGCATCTGGTACCTGCAACTCGAAGCACGCCGAGCAACTGTCCTGGTAAGCTTGGTCGAGGGCGATTCATGGTCGAGCTCAAGTGTCATCAGCAACTGCGGATGAAGCGACATCAAGGTGCAAGTGAAGTTCAAGCATCGAGGCACCAGCTACTGGCACACAACAAAAGTCGAGTTGCATCGTAGACACATTATAGTGGACAAGTTGCATTCCAAGGCAACTGCGTGCTGTTTAACCAAGCTCAAGCTCAGCCGTGCTCAACCACTACCGTCTTCATGTCTGGGCTGCTCTCGGGCTATGACGATGCTTGTCAGTGCACCAAATCTGCTGAGTCCAAGCCATCAATGCTGTACGTACTGCTGTGCTCAACCAGTTCTCGTACGCGGTGCTGTGTTCACTCCATGCATCTACGTCATCAACGTCAAGAGTCCTGCCTACCACTAGCCAACAGCCTTGTCGCTCCGTATGTTGACTTCGCGTGTCCCCGTGCTCGACTGGAGTCTGGTTCACTATGACGTACGCTCGATCACGTTGATGCGGCCATCCCATTCGCCTCGACAGTGCTCCACAGCATCGGCGGGATCGGTGGCTTTGCTCATGTGTACGGCAGACCTGCAACCTATCGAAGCCACATGGAAGTCACCTCCATAACAAGACCAAGAGCTCTCTATCATCCCGCGCATGCAGGACCTCGACGTCGTGAACGAGTTCAATCGGGTATGGCCGTTGTCCGATCTTCGGCAAGGGTCGCGTGAAGGTGATTGGTATCGGCTCAGTTCCTCGATGCGTTGGATACGCATCTGGTTGGTGTCGGCACTGTTCGTTGATGTCCCAGCGGCCTTAGTCCAGGTGGATCGACAAGTCTACGCAGAGCTGCAGCGTGTGGCACCTGGGAATCCAGTCTCTGCCTATGCGTTAGTCTCCTGGTCAGCCTTTGACAATGCGCTCGAGGCCTCTGGCGGTACTGCTAGTGTCGAAGCCTACGAAGTTCAGTACGCAGTGTCTGGGTCAGGCGTCTGGCAGTCGCTGGGGGATTCACTGACCGGATTTCGCGTCGACTTAGGTGCTCAAGCCACGGAACACGTGCCCAAGCAGCGTATTTTCACTCGTGCAGACGATGGCGAGTCCATCAACGATGGGTATTTCAGACTTGGCTTGTCGTATGAAGGCTCCAGTCCGAGTATCCTGGGCGGACGAGCTACTGCTGGTGTGGTGACGCCTCCGATCGCTTTCGACGCCAGTGCAGACGCCATGAAGACAGCGATCGAGTCTCTGGAGCAGGTCACACAGGTGCAGGTGGAGAGGAATGCGCTGGACGCTGATGGAGCGTTCGAGTGGATCATTCTCTTTGATCTCGTGGCGTACGACGGCGAAGATCCGCTGCCGTTGCTGTCGCTGTATACAGAGACAGTGTCAGCTCAGTGGACTGGAGACGGAGACCAAGTAGCTGTTCAGTATCTGCGCATGGCTCCGAGTTCTCCTGGTCGACATGGACGTATTTGCTCGGATGAATGCAGCTACCAAGTCACGGGACTGCAGACTGGTCGAGCCTTCAGCTTCCGTGTTCGAGCGCAGTATTCGTACGCTATTGGCTGGAGTTCATGGAGTGCAAGTAGTGAACCACTGGAGATCCCAGCGACGCCAGTACCGCGAGCTCCTTCAACCCCCGAGCTACTAGCGGCAACGACTTCTCATGTCACGATCTCGTGGCGTATGCGTCGAGAACTCACGCAGGAAAATGGCATCTTCGCTAGGGAATTCTTCCCCGTCACCAGCTTCCAGGCTCAGCAACAATGCGACAGTGAGATCGGCTGGACTACGATCAGTGAGCGTATACCGCCGGGGTTTAGTGGCAACAGTGACACCTTTGTAACTGTTGTTGCGTCCTTGGATCGTCCGCCAGGTTCCACCTGCGAGTTTCGAGTTGCTGCGACGAATGCCAACGGCCAAGGACCTTTCAGTTTGCCTTCAGCCAAATTCACAACGTTGCAAACAGCTCCGGGTGCTGTGGCGAACTTACGGGTAGCTCGAGACCCGCTTACTGTGGTCTGGAACACACCTGAGGTGCTGGGCGGTCATGCACCGGAAGAGCTAACCTACGATGTGGAATACCGCACAACTCTTGGCTCGACGTGGACGCGATTGCCAGCTGAGCTGGTGGACTGCAGCAGTCGACTCGCCAACATCTCAATGACGTCGCTGAAAGGATACACCACGTACGTCACGCGCGTCAGAGCGGTAGCTGAACGGCAAGCTGGTAGCTTCTCCCAGTCCACAGAGTTCCTGACAGATTACACGGTTGAAGACGAATCGAACAGCGACAACGTCAAGGATTTAACCCTTGGAACACGCCAAGTGGTGATTGCTGCAGCTCGTCAGCAATGCGCTAACACACAGGACTGGTACTACGTCCAGTTGACTGGGAACGGCGGCAGTGGCGGCTCTACCAGTGGCGATGAAGCCAAACCTGGCGAGCACGGAGCTGTTCTTGTCTTTCCAGTCACGTGGTCGGGCGAAAGACTGGCGGAACATTCCTTCTTCTACACGGGAAGTGTCCAGACCTATCGAGTTCCAATTGACCAGTCTGCTCCTCATCTTGCGCATCGAATTGTTGCTCTTGATGTCTACGCCTGGGGCGCTGGGGGAGCTGGTGCGAGGTCGTCAAACGGAGCTTCAAGCGACTTGAGTAACGGCGGAGGAGGCGCCTTTGCACGTGGAGTTTTCCGTGTCAGTGCCGGTGATGCTGTGGACATTTTGGTTGGCGGTGGAGGCCTTCAAGACGGTCGGGGTGGGTTCAACGGCGGTGGAAACGGCGGCACAGGCGATTTCCCAGGCGGCGGGGGCGGTGGCGCGTCTGAAGTGCGCGTGAATGGACGAACAGCCGTCGTAGCTGCTGGAGGTGGCGGTGCGGGCTCGACGGATTACTGTTGTGCCCATGGAGGAGGCGGCGGTGGCTTGGATGAAGCAGAGTCTGGTCTTGCACCGGATGCGACAACGATCCCACTCGACTCACGTGTGACTGGACAAGCAGCTAGAGACGAATATCATTCCTCGAATGTACCGGGAGACACGAGAGACTTCGAGGGACTCTCAGCGAGACATGGACACCTCGACTGGGGCTTTGCTGCGAGTAGTGCAGACTACTCCGTTCTAGCAACTGGAGGCACAGGCGCCACGCCAACAACGGCAGGTGTGGCGGGGGCTGCAGGTTCCTATCGCTATTCTCTTGAAGGCACGTGTCTGTTGAACCCGCAGACATCTCTGGTGGACGTCGCCGTGTCTCCGTTGACAGCATCGCATTGGCCTTCGAATGGTCGAAATGGAAGTGGCGGGAGTGGACAGAGTGGCAAACAAGCGGGTGGAGGCGGAGGTGGAGGGTTTTTCGGTGGCGGAGGAGGAGGCGCAGGTGTTGACGGAGCTGGAGGCGGTGGAGGCAGCAGCTTCGTCTCCTTTAGAGACCTGTTTAATTCGTTCAAATCTGGGATTAGTGACGCTAGTCTGCGAGCACGAGTGAGTGACGAGACCGTAGACAAGCTCCGAGTGACTCCACTGACATCCTCGAGCGTCAAAGTGAGCTGGAAAGCTCCTCGTTTTGGCTTCTCCCAGCTCGTGGAAGGATTCGTGATCGAGATGGCCAATCGCTCCGTCAATGAGGACTTTCGTCTTGTACGTTTGGTCACTCTTCCGGCCACTGATGTCACGGAGAAGAGCGGTACTCTTACCCTCCACGGTCTCACGCCGACGGCTGCGTACCGTTTCCGAGTGAAAGCTTTGCTGCTCGATGGACGTGGCACTTTCAGTGATGTCGTTACGCTGCGTATGCCTACGAAGCCGAGGAATACGTGGAGACGTTGCGTCACTCGAACTGTAGACGAGGAGAACACGAGAGCAGGAATGCGCGTCACCAACACTCCTCCCTTGCAGCGATTTCCGTCTGCTAGACGAGGACATTCCCTCACATTGCTGGACAATTCTCTGTACCTCTTTGGAGGAATGGCGAAGAGCTACGAGTGCAGCCGAGCACACAAAGTGCCGTGTTTATTACAGCCGAGTCCACGATCAGTGTCCAACGATTTCTGGCGATATGATCTGCGCACGGAGACGTGGTGGTCTGTGCCTCCGCCAGCGTTGATACCTTCTCCAAGAGAGAAACACTCGATGGCAGTGGTGAATGACCGCTTGATTCTGTTCGGAGGACGGCAGAACGACGTGTCGGACGCAAATGACGCCTCGACGTGGGGACCTCGAGCCCTGAATGATTTGTGGGAGCTGTCGGTCTCCTCCAGTACAGCGAAACAGACGTCAGTGTCGCTGGATTCTCGTCAGCCATCGGCTTTGTCTATTCCGGATGGAGGACAAGTCTTTGCGCTTGGGAGGAAGAGTGGTAGTGCTGGTGGAGAGCAACTCTGCGTTGTCAACGTGTCTGTGAGTGTGCAGATAACACACGCGTGTCCGCACACACTTGGCTTGCAGGTGTTTGGCCCCGGACCTGCAACGTTTCCAGGTCGACAGCAGAGTGCTCACTTTCCTGTTGATTCACAAGCTCGAGAGACGACGTGGAGCGATAGTCAAGGACTGAGGAGCCTACAAGGAGACAAGAGAGCGACTGGCACTGCGCCGAATGCCAGAGCGTTCCCTGTGTTGCTACGTAGTCCCGACGAAGCTGCAGATAAGAGTGAATGCGCCCCAGGAACGGAGAAACTGCAGTTCGTGTCGACGTCTAGTCTCGAAGCGCTCTCGGTCTTCCATCAGCTGCCTGTTGCCGGGAACTGGACGCTTGAGTTGACTGACACTGCAGCGGACGGCTTTGTCGGGACCCTGGACTCGTGGGACGTCACTTTCGACGTTGCGCCTTGCGTTCCTGCCTTCACGTGGACGAATCTGTCGTCCATAGCAACGGGAACGGCCCCGACCGCGCGGTTCCAGCACTCGGTTGTCGTAGTCGGGAGCAGTATGTTCATCTTCGGAGGCACAGCGGGAGGTACTGGCTCGGAACTGAGCGACTTGTATCGACTGGATTATACCCCCAGTGTGGCGCTCGGTGTCGCGCCAACTGCTCGATGGACGCAACTTGCGTCTCTGACCGACAGAGAGAGCCCCAGTATCGCTGAGAGGAGAGTTCATGCAGGACGGGCAACGTTGCTGACTCCGTTTGAGTTGATGGCTGTCGGGCGTGGACTCAAGTCTCCTCGACGAGCGTCTCTCGGGTCCAGGACGGCGATGGCAGCTTCTCGCTTCGAGTCGCGACTGGACGTTCGTTTGAAGCGTCTCGAAGATCTGATCGACGGATGGAGAACTGTCGCTACTGCATCTGGAGAGGATGAGAGCGCTCTTGACGAACAGCGTCCTGTGCCTCGGTACTGGGCTGCTAGCGCCTTTGTTTCCTCACTGCCAGGTAGTAAGGTGCCGCGTGTATTCCTGTTCGGCGGCCAAGATGACACGACGCTGCTGGACGATTTTTGGAGTCTGGAACTGGCTCAGCTAGATGAGGATTTCCCTCAAGATCGTCGAAAGAGTCAACGGATCAGAGCGTGTGCGTGGAGACAAGAGAACTCGGTGTACAGGACACAGTGGACATCGTCTTGTGGGGCAAGCAATACGGCAGCTGCAGTAGATAAATGCACACTGGAGATGCTGCTGTTGTACGCATGGTGCGACGAGTATTACCAGTCGATTGGATTATAAACAACATAGAGTGTATCTATTATAATGAGAGCGGTTTTGCGTAGGAATCAAATTGCACATGGCCTTGCTTGGAAGTGATTGCTGTGTAGATGCTTGTTCAATCTTCCTTTACCATAACGTTACAGCAAGTTTGATAGGGGCCAGTATTGAAAGCTTGAACTTGGAGAGGATACCCACATTTGGCGGTGAGCAAGCTGGTACCAGCGAATTGGTACACTGATGCAAAGAATTTTTGGAGATACAAACCCGGATGGGTATTTTGCCTCTGGACCTAATCTGTGTATGCTGATAATTCTTATTTGCGTTCCCCTCAATATCACGATCATTCTACCTCATAGCTCCCTGTTTACTGCAATAACGTATGAAAAAACACACCCTCATAAATAGAAGGCGACGGAGTGATCCCGCCACAGTGAGTAATTTGGCAAGCACGAGCTCTCGATGGACAGTGTCGAGCGCACGAACCGCGGATGGGATGCCGGCTGACTGTTTACTTGCGCAAGTAGCTCAGCCACCAACCACTGGCTGGCCGCGTCCGCTGTTTGCTTTTCAGCTTCATTCGCGAATCTGCGTCGGAGACCACAAGCGCATCGAATTGCTGCCAGCGGGCAAGTGTTCATTGGCAGCAATTCGTCAGCGGCACCTCGGTAGTCATTCCTGTTTTTGTCCATCGGGTGAGTGAGTGCCTATTATCTACTGTAGTGCCACTCAATTTGCACACTTTGTACACCGTTTCTAACGTGATTGTTGTCACTTCAACAGCGGATGGGCTATCCAGTGAGTTGTTATCAATTGAGTGGCATGCATCCAGTCACTCACGTGAAGGTCGTGCGCAGCTCCAACAAGTTCAAGGCCTACAAGAAGCTCGAGCCCAGCTTTTTCCGGCGGGCATCTGGCACCGGGTCCGACTACTTGATTGCTGTCGAGACTCCAGACGATATTCATATTCATGTGTCTACACTGTCCTGTCAGACCGTCACACCGACCGTCGTTGGACATCATTGGGTTGACCAAGGCCTATCGAGGCTCGAGTCACCCACGCTGACAACTTGAAGCTGTTCAAGGTACGGCATCTGGTACCTGCAACTCGAAGCACGCCGAGCAACTGTCCTGGTAAGCTTGGTCGAGGGCGATTCATGGTCGAGCTCAAGTGTCATCAGCAACTGCGGATGAAGCGACATCAAGGTGCAAGTGAAGTTCAAGCATCGAGGCACCAGCTACTGGCACACAACAAAAGTCGAGTTGCATCGTAGACACATTATAGTGGACAAGTTGCATTCCAAGGCAACTGCGTGCTGTTTAACCAAGCTCAAGCTCAGCCGTGCTCAACCACTACCGTCTTCATGTCTGGGCTGCTCTCGGGCTATGACGATGCTTGTCAGTGCACCAAATCTGCTGAGTCCAAGCCATCAATGCTGTACGTACTGCTGTGCTCAACCAGTTCTCGTACGCGGTGCTGTGTTCACTCCATGCATCTACGTCATCAACGTCAAGAGTCCTGCCTACCACTAGCCAACAGCCTTGTCGCTCCGTATGTTGACTTCGCGTGTCCCCGTGCTCGACTGGAGTCTGGTTCACTATGACGTACGCTCGATCACGTTGATGCGGCCATCCCATTCGCCTCGACAGTGCTCCACAGCATCGGCGGGATCGGTGGCTTTGCTCATGTGTACGGCAGACCTGCAACCTATCGAAGCCACATGGAAGTCACCTCCATAACAAGACCAAGAGCTCTCTATCATCCCGCGCATGCAGGACCTCGACGTCGTGAACGAGTTCAATCGGGTATGGCCGTTGTCCGATCTTCGGCAAGGGTCGCGTGAAGGTGATTGGTATCGGCTCAGTTCCTCGATGCGTTGGATACGCATCTGGTTGGTGTCGGCACTGTTCGTTGATGTCCCAGCGGCCTTAGTCCAGGTGGATCGACAAGTCTACGCAGAGCTGCAGCGTGTGGCACCTGGGAATCCAGTCTCTGCCTATGCGTTAGTCTCCTGGTCAGCCTTTGACAATGCGCTCGAGGCCTCTGGCGGTACTGCTAGTGTCGAAGCCTACGAAGTTCAGTACGCAGTGTCTGGGTCAGGCGTCTGGCAGTCGCTGGGGGATTCACTGACCGGATTTCGCGTCGACTTGGGTGCTCAAGCCACGGAACACGTGCCCAAGCAGCGTATTTTCACTCGTGCAGACGATGGCGAGTCCATCAACGATGGGTATTTCAGACTTGGCTTGTCGTATGAAGGCTCCAGTCCGAGTATCCTGGGCGGACGAGCTACTGCTGGTGTGGTGACGCCTCCGATCGCTTTCGACGCCAGTGCAGACGCCATGAAGACAGCGATCGAGTCTCTGGAGCAGGTCACACAGGTGCAGGTGGAGAGGAATGCGCTGGACGCTGATGGAGCGTTCGAGTGGATCATTCTCTTTGATCTCGTGGCGTACGACGGCGAAGATCCGCTGCCGTTGCTGTCGCTGTATACAGAGACGGTGTCAGCTCAGTGGACTGGAGACGGAGACCAAGTAGCTGTTCAGTATCTGCGCATGGCTCCGAGTTCTCCTGGTCGACATCGACGTATTTGCTCGGATGAATGCAGCTACCAAGTCACGGGACTGCAGACTGGTCGAGCCTTCAGCTTCCGTGTTCGAGCGCAGTATTCGTACGCTATTGGCTGGAGTTCATGGAGTGCAAGTAGTGAACCACTGGAGATCCCAGCGACGCCAGTACCGCGAGCTCCTTCAACCCCCGAGCTACTAGCGGCAACGACTTCTCATGTCACGATCTCGTGGCGTATGCGTCGAGAACTCACGCAGGAAAATGGCATCTTCGCTAGGGAATTCTTCCCCGTCACCAGCTTCCAGGCTCAGCAACAATGCGACAGTGAGATCGGCTGGACTACGATCAGTGAGCGTATACCGCCGGGGTTTAGTGGCAACAGTGACACCTTTGTAACTGTTGTTGCGTCCTTGGATCGTCCGCCAGGTTCCACCTGCGAGTTTCGAGTTGCTGCGACGAATGCCAACGGCCAAGGACCTTTCAGTTTGCCTTCAGCCAAATTCACAACGTTGCAAACAGCTCCGGGTGCTGTGGCGAACTTACGGGTAGCTCGAGACCCGCTTACTGTGGTCTGGAACACACCTGAGGTGCTGGGCGGTCATGCACCGGAAGAGCTAACCTACGATGTGGAATACCGCACAACTCTTGGCTCGACGTGGACGCGATTGCCAGCTGAGCTGGTGGACTGCAGCAGTCGACTCGCCAACATCTCAATGACGTCGCTGAAAGGATACACCACGTACGTCACGCGCGTCAGAGCGGTAGCTGAACGGCAAGCTGGTAGCTTCTCCCAGTCCGCAGAGTTCCTGGCAGATTACACGGTTGAAGACGACTCGAACAGCGACAACGTCAAGGATTTAACCCTTGGAACACGCCAAGTGGTGATTGCTGCAGCTCGTCAGCAATGCGCTAACACACAGGACTGGTACTACGTCCAGTTGACTGGGAACGGCGGCAGTGGCGGCTCTACCAGTGGCGATGAAGCCAAACCTGGCGAGCACGGAGCTGTTCTTGTCTTTCCAGTCACGTGGTCGGGCGAAAGACCGGCGGAACATTCTTTTTTCTACACGGGAAGTGTCCAGACCTATCGAGTTCCAATTGACCAGTCTGCTCCTCATCTTGCGCATCGAATTGTTGCTCTTGATGTCTACGCCTGGGGCGCTGGGGGAGCTGGTGCGAGGTCGTCAAACGGAGCTTCAAGCGACTTGAGTAACGGCGGAGGAGGCGCCTTTGCACGTGGAGTTTTCCGTGTCAGTGCCGGTGATGCTGTGGACATTTTGGTTGGCGGTGGAGGCCTTCAAGACGGTCGGGGTGGGTTCAACGGCGGTGGAAACGGCGGCACAGGCGATTTCCCAGGCGGCGGGGGCGGTGGCGCGTCTGAAGTGCGCGTGAATGGACGAACAGCCGTCGTAGCTGCTGGAGGTGGCGGTGCGGGCTCGACGGATTACTGTTGTGCCCATGGAGGAGGCGGCGGTGGCTTGGATGAAGCAGAGTCTGGTCTTGCACCGGATGCAACATCCGGTGCAGCGATCCCACTCGACTCACGTGTGACTGGACAAGCAGCTAGAGACGAATATCATTCCTCGAATGTACCGGGAGACACGAGAGACTTCGAGGGACTCCCAGCGAGACATGGACACCTCGACTGGGGCTTTGCTGCGAGTAGTGCAGACTACTCCGTTCTAGCAACTGGAGGCACAGGCGCCACGCCAACAACGGCAGGTGTGGCGGGGACTGCAGGTTCCTATCGCTATTCTCTTGAAGGCACGTGTCTGTTGAACCCGCAGACATCTCTGGTGGACGTCGCCGTGTCTCCGTTGACAGCATCGCATTGGCCTTCGAATGGTCGAAATGGAAGTGGCGGGAGTGGACAGAGTGGCAAACAAGCGGGTGGAGGCGGAGGTGGAGGGTTTTTCGGTGGCGGAGGAGGAGGCGCAGGTGTTGACGGAGCTGGAGGCGGTGGAGGCAGCAGCTTCGTCTCCTTTAGAGACCTGTTTAATTCGTTCAAATCTGGGATTAGTGACGCTAGTCTGCGAGCACGAGTGAGTGACGAGATCGTAGACAAGCTCCGAGTGACTCCACTGACATCCTCGAGCGTCAAAGTGAGCTGGAAAGCTCCTCGTTTTGGCTTCTCCCAGCTCGTGGAAGGATTCGTGATCGAGATGGCCAATCGCTCCGTCAATGAGGACTTTCGTCTTGTACGTTTGGTCACTCTTCCGGCCACTGACGTCACGGAGAAGAGCGGTACTCTTACCCTCCACGGTCTTACGCCGACGGCTGCGTACCGTTTCCGAGTGAAAGCTTTGCTGTTCGATGGACGTGGCACTTTCAGTGATGTCGTTACGCTGCGTATGCCTACGAAGCCGAGGAATACGTGGAGACGTTGCGTCACTCGAACTGTAGACGAGGAGAACACGAGAGCAGGAATGCGCGTCACCAACACTCCTCCCTTGCAGCGATTTCCGTCTGCTAGACGAGGACATTCCCTCACATTGCTGGACAATTCTCTGTACCTCTTTGGAGGAATGGCGAAGAGCTACGAGTGCAGCCGAGCACACAAAGTGCCGTGTTTATTACAGCCGAGTCCACGATCAGTGTCCAACGATTTCTGGCGATATGATCTGCGCACGGAGACGTGGTGGTCTGTGCCTCCGCCAGCGTTGATACCTTCTCCAAGAGAGAAACACTCGATGGCAGTGGTGAATGACCGCTTGATTCTGTTCGGAGGACGGCAGAACGACGTGTCGGACGCAAATGACGCCTCGACGTGGGGACCTCGAGCCCTGAATGATTTGTGGGAGCTGTCGGTCTCCTCCAGTACAGCGAAACAGACGTCAGTGTCGCTGGATTCTCGTCAGCCATCGGCTTTGTCTATTCCGGATGGAGGACAAGTCTTTGCGCTTGGGAGGAAGAGTGGTAGTGCTGGTGGAGAGCAACTCTGCGTTGTCAACGTGTCTGTGAGTGTGCAGATAACACACGCGTGTCCGCACACACTTGGCTTGCAGGTGTTTGGCCCCGGACCTGCAACGTTTCCAGGTCGACAGCAGAGTGCTCACTTTCCTGTTGATTCACAAGCTCGAGAGACGACGTGGAGCGATAGTCAAGGACTGAGGAGCCTACAAGGAGACAAGAGAGCGACTGGCACTGCGCCGAATGCCAGAGCGTTCCCTGTGTTGCTACGTAGTCCCGACGAAGCTGCAGATAAGAGTGAATGCGTCCCAAGAACGGAGAAACTGCAGTTCGTGTCGACGTCTAGTCTCGAAGCGCTCTCGGTCTTCCATCAGCTGCCTGTTGCCGGGAACTGGACGCTTGAGTTGACTGACACTGCAGCGGACGGCTTTGTCGGGACCCTGGACTCGTGGGACGTCACTTTCGACGTTGCTCCTTGCGTTCCTGCCTTCACGTGGACGAATCTGTCGTCCATAGCAACGGGAACGGCCCCGACCGCGCGGTTCCAGCACTCGGTTGTCGTAGTCGGGAGCAGTATGTTCATCTTCGGAGGCACAGCGGGAGGTACTGGCTCGGAGCTGAGCGACTTGTATCGACTGGATTATACCCGCAGTGTGGCGCTCGGTGTCGCGCCAACTGCTCGATGGACGCAACTTGCGTCTCTGACCGACAGAGAGAGCCCCAGTATCGCTGAGAGGAGAGTTCATGCAGGACGGGCAACGTTGCTGACTCCGTTTGAGTTGATGGCTGTCGGGCGTGGACTCAAGTCTCCTCGACGAGCGTCTCTCGGGTCCAGGACGGCGATGGCAGCTTCTCGCCTCGAGTCGCAACTGGACGTTCGTTTGAAGCGTCTCGAAGATCTGATCGACGGATGGAGAGCTGTCGCTACTGCATCTGGAGAGGATGAGAGCGCTCTTGACGAACAGCGTCCTGTGCCTCGGTACTGGGCTGCTAGCGCCTTTGTTTCCTCACTGCCAGGTAGTAAGGTGCCGCGTGTATTCCTGTTCGGCGGCCAAGATGACACGACGCTGCTGGACGATCTCTGGAGTCTGGAACTGGCTCAGCTAGATGAGGATTTCCCTCAAGATCGTCGAAAGAGTCAACGGATCAGAGCATGTGCGTGGAGACAAGAGAACTCGGCGTACAGGACACAGTGGACATCGTCTTGTGGGGCAAGCAATACGGCAGCTGCAGTAGATAAATGCACACTGGAGATGCTGCTGTTGTACGCATGGTGCGACGAGTATTACCAGTCGATTGGATTATAAACAACATAGAGTGTATCTATTATAATGAGAGCGGTTTTGCGTAGGAATCAAATTGCACATGGCCTTGCTTGGAAGTGATTGCTGTGTAGATGCTTGTTCAATCTTCCTTTACCATAACGTTACAGCAAGTTTGATAGGGGCCAGTATTGAAAGCTTCAACTTGGAGAGGATACCCACATTTGGCGGTGAGCAAGCTGGTACCAGCGAATTGGTACACTGATGCAAAGAATTTTTGGAGATACAAACCCGGATGGGTATTTTGCATCTGGACCTAATCTGTGTATGCTGATAATTCTTATTTGCGTTCCCCTCAATATCACGATCATTCTACCCTCATAGCTCCCTGTTTACTGCAATAACGTATGAAAAAACACACCCTCATAAATATAAGGCGACGGAGTGATCCCGCCACAGTGAGTAATTTGGCAAGCACGAGCTCTCGATGGACAGTGTCGAGCGCACGAACCGCGGATGGGATGCCGGCTGACTGTTTACTTGCGCAAGTAGCTCAGCCACCAACCACTGGCTGGCCGCGTCCGCTGTTTGCTTTTCAGCTTCATTCGCGAATCTGCGTCGGAGACCACAAGCGCATCGAATTGCTGCCAGCGGGCAAGTGTTCATTGGCAGCAATTCGTCAGCGGCACCTCGGTAGTCATTCCTGTTTTTGTCCATCGGGTGAGTGAGTGCCTATTATCTACTGTAGTGCCACTCAATTTGCACACTCGCTCTTGTTTTGTACACCGTTTCTAACGTGATTGTTGTCACTTCAACAGCGGATGGGCTATCCAGTGAGTTGTTATCAATTGAGTGGCATGCATCCAGTCACTCACGTGAAGGTCGTGCGCAGCTCCAACAAGTTCAAGGCCTACAAGAAGCTCGAGCCCAGCTTGTCCCGGCGGGCATCTGGCACCGGGTCCGACTACTTGATTGCTGTCGAGATTCCAGACGATATTCATATTCATGTGTCTACACTGTCCTGTCAGACCGTCACACCGACCGTCGTTGGACATCATTGGGTTGACCAAGGCCTATCGAGGCTCGAGTCACCCACGCTGACAACTTGAAGCTGTTCAAGGTACGGCATCTGGTACCTGCAACTCGAAGCACGCCGAGCAACTGTCCTGGTAAGCTTGGTCGAGGGCGATTCATGGTCGAGCTCAAGTGTCATCAGCAACTGCGGATGAAGCGACATCAAGGTGCAAGTGAAGTTCAAGCATCGAGGCACCAGCTACTGGCACACAACAAAAGTCGAGTTGCATCGTAGACACATTATAGTGGACAAGTTGCATTCCAAGGCAACTGCGTGCTGTTTAACCAAGCTCAAGCTCAGCCGTGCTCAACCACTACCGTCTTCATGTCTGGGCTGCTCTCGGGCTATGACGATGCTTGTCAGTGCACCAAATCTGCTGAGTCCAAGCCATCAATGCTGTACGTACTGCTGTGCTCAACCAGTTCTCGTACGCGGTGCTGTGTTCACTCCATGCATCTACGTCATCAACGTCAAGACTCCTGCCTACCACTAGCCAACAGCCTTGTCGCTCCGTATGTTGACTTCGCGTGTCCCCGTGCTCGACTGGAGTCTGGTTCACTATGACGTACGCTCGATCACGTTGATGCGGCCATCCCATTCGCCTCGACAGTGCTCCACAGCATCGGCGGGATCGGTGGCTTTGCTCATGTGTACGGCAGACCTGCAACCTATCGAAGCCACATGGAAGTCACCTCCATAACAAGACCAAGAGCTCTCTATCATCCCGCGCATGCAGGACCTCGACGTCGTGAACGAGTTCAATCGGGTATGGCCGTTGTCCGATCTTCGGCAAGGGTCGCGTGAAGGTGATTGGTATCGGCTCAGTTCCTCGATGCGTTGGATACGCATCTGGTTGGTGTCGGCACTGTTCGTTGATGTCCCAGCGGCCTTAGTCCAGGTGGATCGACAAGTCTACGCAGAGCTGCAGCGTGTGGCACCTGGGAATCCAGTCTCTGCCTATGCGTTAGTCTCCTGGTCAGCCTTTGACAATGCGCTCGAGGCCTCTGGCGGTACTGCTAGTGTCGAAGCCTACGAAGTTCAGTACGCAGTGTCTGGGTCAGGCGTCTGGCAGTCGCTGGGGGATTCACTGACCGGATTTCGCGTCGACTTGGGTGCTCAAGCCACGGAACACGTGCCCAAGCAGCGTATTTTCACTCGTGCAGACGATGGCGAGTCCATCAACGATGGGTATTTCCGACTTGGTTTGTCGTATGAAGGCTCCAGTCCGAGTATCCTGGGCGGACGAGCTACTGCTGGTGTGGTGACGCCTCCGATCGCTTTCGACGCCAGTGCAGACGCCATGAAGACAGCGATCGAGTCTCTGGAGCAGGTCACACAGGTGCAGGTGGAGAGGAATGCGCTGGACGCTGATGGAGCGTTCGACTGGATCATTCTCTTTGATCTTGTGGCGTACGACGGCGAAGATCCGCTGCCGTTGCTGTCGCTGTATACAGAGACAGTGTCAGCTCAGTGGACTGGAGACGGAGACCAAGTAGCTGTTCAGTATCTGCGCATGGCTCCGAGTTCTCCTGATCGACATGGACGTATTTGCTCGGATGAATGCAGCTACCAAGTCACGGGACTGCAGACTGGTCGAGCCTTCAGCTTCCGTGTTCGAGCGCAGTATTCGTACGCTATTGGCTGGAGTTCATGGAGTGCAAGTAGTGAACCACTGGAGATCCCAGCGACGCCAGTACCGCGAGCTCCTTCAACCCCCGAGCTACTAGCGGCAACGACTTCTCATGTCACGATCTCGTGGCGTATGCGTCGAGAACTCACGCAGGAAAATGGCATCTTCGCTAGGGAATTCTTCCCCGTCACCAGCTTCCAGGCTCAGCAACAATGCGACAGTGAGATCGGCTGGACTACGATCAGTGAGCGTATACCGCCGGGGTTTAGTGGCAACAGTGACACCTTTGTAACTGTTGTTGCGTCCTTGGAGCGTCCGCCAGGTTCCACCTGCGAGTTTCGAGTTGCTGCGACGAATGCCAACGGCCAAGGACCTTTCAGTTTGCCTTCAGCCAAATTCACAACGTTGCAAACAGCTCCGGGTGCTGTGGCGAACTTACGGGTAGCTCGAGACCCGCTTACTGTGGTCTGGAACACACCTGAGGTGCTGGGCGGTCATGCACTGGAAGAGCTAACCTACGATGTGGAATACCGCACAACTCTCGGCTCGACGTGGACGCGATTGCCAGCTGAGCTGGTGGACTGCAGCAGTCGACTCGCCAACATCTCAATGACGTCGCTGAAAGGATACACCACGTACGTCACGCGCGTCAGAGCGGTGGCTGAACGGCAAGCTGGTAGCTTCTCCCAGTCCGCAGAGTTCCTGACAGATTACACGGTTGAAGACGACTCGAACAGCGACAACGTCAAGGATTTAACCCTTGGAACACGCCAAGTGGTGATCGCTGCAGCTCGTCAGCAATGCGCTAACACACAGGACTGGTACTACGTCCAGTTGACTGGGAACGGCGGCAGTGGCGGCTCTACCAGTGGCGATGAAGCCAAACCTGGCGAGCACGGAGCTGTTCTTGTCTTTCCAGTCACGTGGTCGGGCGAAAGACTGGCGGAACATTCCTTCTTCTACACGGGAAGTGTCCAGACCTATCGAGTTCCAATTGACCAGTCTGCTCCTCATCTTGCGCATCGAATTGTTGCTCTTGATGTCTACGCCTGGGGCGCTGGGGGAGCTGGTGCGAGGTCGTCAAACGGAGCTTCAAGCGACTTGAGTAACGGCGGAGGAGGCGCCTTTGCACGTGGAGTTTTCCGTGTCAGTGCCGGTGATGCTGTGGACATTTTGGTTGGCGGTGGAGGCCTTCAAGACGGTCGGGGTGGGTTCAACGGCGGTGGAAACGGCGGCACAGGCGATTTCCCAGGCGGCGGGGGCGGTGGCGCGTCTGAAGTGCGCGTGAATGGACGAACAGCCGTCGTAGCTGCTGGAGGTGGCGGTGCGGGCTCGACGGATTACTGTTGTGCCCATGGAGGAGGCGGCGGTGGCTTGGATGAAGCAGAGTCTGGTCTTGCACCGGATGCGACAACGATCCCACTCGACTCACGTGTGACTGGACAAGCAGCTAGAGACGAATATCATTCCTCGAATGTACCGGGAGACACGAGAGACTTCGAGGGACTCTCAGCGAGACATGGACACCTCGACTGGGGCTTTGCTGCGAGTAGTGCAGACTACTCCGTTCTAGCAACTGGAGGCACAGGCGCCACGCCAACAACGGCAGGTGTGGCGGGGGCTGCAGGTTCCTATCGCTATTCTCTTGAAGGCACGTGTCTGTTGAACCCGCAGACATCTCTGGTGGACGTCGCCGTGTCTCCGTTGACAGCATCGCATTGGCCTTCGAATGGTCGAAATGGAAGTGGCGGGAGTGGACAGAGTGGCAAACAAGCGGGTGGAGGCGGAGGTGGAGGGTTTTTCGGTGGCGGAGGAGGAGGCGCAGGTGTTGACGGAGCTGGAGGCGGTGGAGGCAGCAGCTTCGTCTCCTTTAGAGACCTGTTTAATTCGTTCAAATCTGGGATTAGTGACGCTAGTCTGCGAGCACGAGTGAGTGACGAGACCGTAGACAAGCTCCGAGTGACTCCACTGACATCCTCGAGCGTCAAAGTGAGCTGGAAAGCTCCTCGTTTTGGCTTCTCCCAGCTCGTGGAAGGATTCGTGATCGAGATGGCCAATCGCTCCGTCAATGAGGACTTTCGTCTTGTACGTTTGGTCACTCTTCCGGCCACTGATGTCACGGAGAAGAGCGGTACTCTTACCCTCCACGGTCTTATGCCGACGGCTGCGTACCGTTTCCGAGTGAAAGCTTTGCTGCTCGATGGACGTGGCACTTTCAGTGATGTCGTTACGCTGCGTATGCCTACGAAGCCGAGGAATACGTGGAGACGTTGCGTCACTCGAACTGTAGACGAGGAGAACACGAGAGCAGGAATGCGCGTCACCAACACTCCTCCCTTGCAGCGATTTCCGTCTGCTAGACGAGGACATTCCCTCACATTGCTGGACAATTCTCTGTACCTCTTTGGAGGAATGGCGAAGAGCTACGAGTGCAGCCGAGCACACAAAGTGCCGTGTTTATTACAGCCGAGTCCACGATCAGTGTCCAACGATTTCTGGCGATATGATCTGCGCACGGAGACGTGGTGGTCTGTGCCTCCGCCAGCGTTGATACCTTCTCCAAGAGAGAAACACTCGATGGCAGTGGTGAATGACCGCTTGATTCTGTTCGGAGGACGGCAGAACGACGTGTCGGACGCAAATGACGCCTCGACGTGGGGACCTCGAGCCCTGAATGATTTGTGGGAGCTGTCGGTCTCCTCCAGTACAGCGAAACAGACGTCAGTGTCGCTGGATTCTCGTCAGCCATCGGCTTTGTCTATTCCGGATGGAGGACAAGTCTTTGCGCTTGGGAGGAAGAGTGGTAGTGCTGGTGGAGAGCAACTCTGCGTTGTCAACGTGTCTGTGAGTGTGCAGATAACACACGCGTGTCCGCACACACTTGGCTTGCAGGTGTTTGGCCCCGGACCTGCAACGTTTCCAGGTCGACAGCAGAGTGCTCACTTTCCTGTTGATTCACAAGCTCGAGAGACGACGTGGAGCGATAGTCAAGGACTGAGGAGCCTACAAGGAGACAAGAGAGCGACTGGCACTGCGCCGAATGCCAGAGCGTTCCCTGTGTTGCTACGTAGTCCCGACGAAGCTGCAGATAAGAGTGAATGCGCCCCAGGAACGGAGAAACTGCAGTTCGTGTCGACGTCTAGTCTCGAAGCGCTCTCGGTCTTCCATCAGCTGCCTGTTGCCGGGAACTGGACGCTTGAGTTGACTGACACTGCAGCGGACGGCTTTGTCGGGACCCTGGACTCGTGGGACGTCACTTTCGACGTTGCGCCTTGCGTTCCTGCCTTCACGTGGACGAATCTGTCGTCCATAGCAACGGGAACGGCCCCGACCGCGCGGTTCCAGCACTCGGTTGTCGTAGTCGGGAGCAGTATGTTCATCTTCGGAGGCACAGCGGGAGGTACTGGCTCGGAACTGAGCGACTTGTATCGACTGGATTATACCCGCAGTGTGGCGCTCGGTGTCGCGCCAACTGCTCGATGGACGCAACTTGCGTCTCTGACCGACAGAGAGAGCCCCAGTATCGCTGAGAGGAGAGTTCATGCAGGACGGGCAACGTTGCTGACTCCGTTTGAGTTGATGGCTGTCGGGCGTGGACTCAAGTCTCCTCGACGAGCGTCTCTCGGGTCCAGGACGGCGATGGCAGCTTCTCGCTTCGAGTCGCGACTGGACGTTCGTTTGAAGCGTCTCGAAGATCTGATCGACGGATGGAGAACTGTCGCTACTGCATCTGGAGAGGATGAGAGCGCTCTTGACGAACAGCGTCCTGTGCCTCGGTACTGGGCTGCTAGCGCCTTTGTTTCCTCACTGCCAGGCAGTAAGGTGCCGCGTGTATTCCTGTTCGGCGGCCAAGATGACACGACGCTGCTGGACGATTTTTGGAGTCTGGAACTGGCTCAGCTAGATGAGGATTTCCCTCAAGATCGTCGAAAGAGTCAACGGATCAGAGCGTGTGCGTGGAGACAAGAGAACTCGGTGTACAGGACACAGTGGACATCGTCTTGTGGGGCAAGCAATACGGCAGCTGCAGTAGATAAATGCACACTGGAGATGCTGCTGTTGTACGCATGGTGCGACGAGTATTACCAGTCGATTGGATTATAAACAACATAGAGTGTATCTATTATAATGAGAGCGGTTTTGCGTAGGAATCAAATTGCACATGGCCTTGCTTGGAAGTGATTGCTGTGTAGATGCTTGTTCAATCTTCCTTTACCATAACGTTACAGCAAGTTTGATAGGGGCCAGTATTGAAAGCTTCAACTTGGAGAGGATACCCACATTTGGCGGTGAGCAAGCTGGTACCAGCGAATTGGTACACTGATGCAAAGAATTTTTGGAGATACAAACCCGGATGGGTATTTTGCCTCTGGACCTAATCTGTGTATGCTGATAATTCTTATTTGCGTTCCCCTCAATATCACGATCATTCTACCTCATAGCTCCCTGTTTACTGCAATAACGTATGAAAAAACACACCCTCATAAATATAAGGCGACGGAGTGATCCCGCCACAGTGAGTAATTTGGCAAGCACGAGCTCTCGATGGACAGTGTCGAGCGCACGAACCGCGGATGGGATGCCGGCTGACTGTTTACTTGCGCAAGTAGCTCAGCCACCAACCACTGGCTGGCCGCGTCCGCTGTTTGCTTTTCAGCTTCATTCGCGAATCTGCGTCGGAGACCACAAGCGCATCGAATTGCTGCCAGCGGGCAAGTGTTCATTGGCAGCAATTCGTCAGCGGCACCTCGGTAGTCATTCCTGTTTTTGTCCATCGGGTGAGTGAGTGCCTATTATCTACTGTAGTGCCACTCAATTTGCACACTCGCTCTTGTTTTGTACACCGTTTCTAACGTGATTGTTGTCACTTCAACAGCGGATGGGCTATCCAGTGAGTTGTTATCAATTGAGTGGCATGCATCCAGTCACTCACGTGAAGGTCGTGCGCAGCTCCAACAAGTTCAAGGCCTACAAGAAGCTCGAGCCCAGCTTTTTCCGGCGGGCATCTGGCACCGGGTCCGACTACTTGATTGCTGTCGAGACTCCAGACGATATTCATATTCATGTGTCTACACTGTCCTGTCAGACCGTCACACCGACCGTCGTTGGACATCATTGGGTTGACCAAGGCCTATCGAGGCTCGAGTCACCCACGCTGACAACTTGAAGCTGTTCAAGGTACGGCATCTGGTACCTGCAACTCGAAGCACGCCGAGCAACTGTCCTGGTAAGCTTGGTCGAGGGCGATTCATGGTCGAGCTCAAGTGTCATCAGCAACTGCGGATGAAGCGACATCAAGGTGCAAGTGAAGTTCAAGCATCGAGGCACCAGCTACTGGCACACAACAAAAGTCGAGTTGCATCGTAGACACATTATAGTGGACAAGTTGCATTCCAAGGCAACTGCGTGCTGTTTAACCAAGCTCAAGCTCAGCCGTGCTCAACCACTACCGTCTTCATGTATGGGCTGCTCTCGGGCTATGACGATGCTTGTCAGTGCACCAAATCTGCTGAGTCCAAGCCATCAATGCTGTACGTACTGCTGTGCTCAACCAGTTCTCGTACGCGGTGCTGTGTTCACTCCATGCATCTACGTCATCAACGTCAAGAGTCCTGCCTACCACTAGCCAACAGCCTTGTCGCTCCGTATGTTGACTTCGCGTGTCCCCGTGCTCGACTGGAGTCTGGTTCACTATGACGTACGCTCGATCACGTTGATGCGGCCATCCCATTCGCCTCGACAGTGCTCCACAGCATCGGCGGGATCGGTGGCTTTGCTCATGTGTACGGCAGACCTGCAACCTATCGAAGCCACATGGAAGTCACCTCCATAACAAGACCAAGAGCTCTCTATCATCCCGCGCATGCAGGACCTCGACGTCGTGAACGAGTTCAATCGGGTATGGCCGTTGTCCGATCTTCGGCAAGGGTCGCGTGAAGGTGATTGGTATCGGCTCAGTTCCTCGATGCGTTGGATACGCATCTGGTTGGTGTCGGCACTGTTCGTTGATGTCCCAGCGGCCTTAGTCCAGGTGGATCGACAAGTCTACGCAGAGCTGCAGCGTGTGGCACCTGGGAATCCAGTCTCTGCCTATGCGTTAGTCTCCTGGTCAGCCTTTGACAATGCGCTCGAGGCCTCTGGCGGTACTGCTAGTGTCGAAGCCTACGAAGTTCAGTACGCAGTGTCTGGGTCAGGCGTCTGGCAGTCGCTGGGGGATTCACTGACCGGATTTCGCGTCGACTTGGGTGCTCAAGCCACGGAACACGTGCCCAAGCAGCGTATTTTCACTCGTGCAGACGATGGCGAGTCCATCAACGATGGGTATTTCAGACTTGGCTTGTCGTATGAAGGCTCCAGTCCGAGTATCCTGGGCGGACGAGCTACTGCTGGTGTGGTGACGCCTCCGATCGCTTTTGACGCCAGTGCAGACGCCATGAAGACAGCGATCGAGTCTCTGGAGCAGGTCACACAGGTGCAGGTGGAGAGGAATGCGCTGGACGCTGATGGAGCGTTCGAGTGGATCATTCTCTTTGATCTCGTGGCGTACGACGGCGAAGATCCGCTGCCGTTGCTGTCGCTGTATACAGAGACAGTGTCAGCTCAGTGGACTGGAGACGGAGACCAAGTAGCTGTTCAGTATCTGCGCATGGCTCCGAGTTCTCCTGGTCGACATCGACGTATTTGCTCGGATGAATGCAGCTACCAAGTCACGGGACTGCAGACTGGTCGAGCCTTCAGCTTCCGTGTTCGAGCGCAGTATTCGTACGCTATTGGCTGGAGTTCATGGAGTGCACGTAGTGAACCACTGGAGATCCCAGCGACACCAGTACCGCGAGCTCCTTCAACCCCCGAGCTACTAGCGGCAACGACTTCTCATGTCACGATCTCGTGGCGTATGCGTCGAGAACTCACGCAGGAAAATGGCATCTTTGCTAGGGAATTCTTCCCCGTCACCAGCTTCCAGGCTCAGCAACAATGCGACAGTGAGATCGGCTGGACTACGATCAGTGAGCGTATACCGCCGGGGTTTAGTGGCAACAGTGACACCTTTGTAACTGTTGTTGCGTCCTTGGATCGTCCGCCAGGTTCCACCTGCGAGTTTCGAGTTGCTGCGACGAATGCCAACGGCCAAGGACCTTTCAGTTTGCCTTCAGCCAAATTCACAACGTTGCAAACAGCTCCGGGTGCTGTGGCGAACTTACGGGTAGCTCGAAACCCGCTTACTGTGGTCTGGAACACGCCTGAGGTGCTGGGCGGTCATGCACTGGAAGAGCTAACCTACGATGTGGAATACCGCACAACTCTCGGCTCGACGTGGACGCGATTGCCAGCTGAGCTGGTGGACTGCAGCAGTCGACTCGCCAACATCTCAATGACGTCGCTGAAAGGATACACCACGTACGTCACGCGCGTCAGAGCGGTGGCTGAACGGCAAGCTGGTAGCTTCTCCCAGTCCGCAGAGTTCCTGACAGATTACACGGTTGAAGACGACTCGAACAGCGACAACGTCAAGGATTTAACCCTTGGAACACGCCAAGTGGTGATTGCTGCAGCTCGTCAGCAATGCGCTAACACACAGGACTGGTACTACGTCCAGTTGACTGGGAACGGCGGCAGTGGCGGCTCTACCAGTGGCGATGAAGCCAAACCTGGCGAGCACGGAGCTGTTCTTGTCTTTCCAGTCACGTGGTCGGGCGAAAGACCGGCGGAACATTCTTTTTTCTACACGGGAAGTGTCCAGACCTATCGAGTTCCAATTGACCAGTCTGCTCCTCATCTTGCGCATCGAATTGTTGCTCTTGATGTCTACGCCTGGGGCGCTGGGGGAGCTGGTGCGAGGTCGTCAAACGGAGCTTCAAGCGACTTGAGTAACGGCGGAGGAGGCGCCTTTGCACGTGGAGTTTTCCGTGTCAGTGCCGGTGATGCTGTGGACATTTTGGTTGGCGGTGGAGGCCTTCAAGATGGTCGGGGTGGGTTTAACGGCGGTGGAAACGGCGGCACAGGCGATTTCCCAGGCGGCGGGGGCGGTGGCGCGTCTGAAGTGCGCGTGAATGGACGAACAGCCGTCGTAGCTGCTGGAGGTGGCGGTGCGGGCTCGACGGATTACTGTTGTGCCCATGGAGGAGGCGGCGGTGGCTTGGATGAAGCAGAGTCTGGTCTTGCACCGGATGCAACAACGATCCCACTCGACTCACGTGTGACTGGACAAGCAGCTAGAGACGAATATCATTCCTCGAATGTACCGGGAGACACGAGAGACTTCGAGGGACTCCCAGCGAGACATGGACACCTCGACTGGGGCTTTGCTGCGAGTAGTGCAGACTACTTCGTTCTAGCAACTGGAGGCACAGGCGCCACGCCAACAACGGCAGGTGTGGCGGGGACTGCAGGTTCCTATCGCTATTCTCTTGAAGGCACGTGTCTGTTGAACCCGCAGACATCTCTGGTGGACGTCGCCGTGTCTCCGTTGACAGCATCGCATTGGCCTTCGAATGGTCGAAATGGAAGTGGCGGGAGTGGACAGAGTGGCAAACAAGCGGGTGGAGGCGGAGGTGGAGGGTTTTTCGGTGGCGGAGGAGGAGGCGCAGGTGTTGACGGAGCTGGAGGCGGTGGAGGCAGCAGCTTCGTCTCCTTTAGAGACCTGTTTAATTCGTCCAAATCTGGGATTAGTGACGCTAGTCTGCGAGCACGAGTGAGTGACGAGACCGTAGACAAGCTCCAAGTGACTCCACTGACATCCTCGAGCGTCAAAGTGAGCTGGAAAGCTCCTCGTTTTGGCTTCTCCCAGCTCGTGGAAGGATTCGTGATCGAGATGGCCAATCGCTCCGTCAATGAGGACTTTCGTCTTGTACGTTTGGTCACTCTTCCGGCCACTGACGTCACGGAGAAGAGCGGTACTCTTACCCTCCACGGTCTTACGCCGACGGCTGCGTACCGTTTCCGAGTGAAAGCTTTGCTGCTCGATGGACGTGGCACTTTCAGTGATGTCGTTACGCTGCGTATGCCTACGAAGCCGAGGAATACGTGGAGACGTTGCGTCACTCGAACTGTAGACGAGGAGAACACGAGAGCAGGAATGCGCGTCACCAACACTCCTCCCTTGCAGCGATTTCCGTCTGCTAGACGAGGACATTCCCTCACATTGCTGGACAATTCTCTGTACCTCTTTGGAGGAATGGCGAAGAGCTACGAGTGCAGCCGAGCACACAAAGTGCCGTGTTTATTACAGCCGAGTCCACGATCAGTGTCCAACGATTTCTGGCGATATGATCTGCGCACGGAGACGTGGTGGTCTGTGCCTCCGCCAGCGTTGATACCTTCTCCAAGAGAGAAACACTCGATGGCAGTGGTGAATGACCGCTTGATTCTGTTCGGAGGACGGCAGAACGACGTGTCGGACGCAAATGACGCCTCGACGTGGGGACCTCGAGCCCTGAATGATTTGTGGGAGCTGTCGGTCTCCTCCAGTACAGCGAAACAGACGTCAGTGTCGCTGGATTCTCGTCAGCCATCGGCTTTGTCTATTCCGGATGGAGGACAAGTCTTTGCGCTTGGGAGGAAGAGTGGTAGTGCTGGTGGAGAGCAACTCTGCGTTGTCAACGTGTCTGTGAGTGTGCAGATAACACACGCGTGTCCGCACACACTTGGCTTGCAGGTGTTTGGCCCCGGACCTGCAACGTTTCCAGGTCGACAGCAGAGTGCTCACTTTCCTGTTGATTCACAAGCTCGAGAGACGACGTGGAGCGATAGTCAAGGACTGAGGAGCCTACAAGGAGACAAGAGAGCGACTGGCACTGCGCCGAATGCCAGAGCGTTCCCTGTGTTGCTACGTAGTCCCGACGAAGCTGCAGATAAGAGTGAATGCGTCCCAAGAACGGAGAAACTGCAGTTCGTGTCGACGTCTAGTCTCGAAGCGCTCTCGGTCTTCCATCAGCTGCCTGTTGCCGGGAACTGGACGCTTGAGTTGACTGACACTGCAGCGGACGGCTTTGTCGGGACCCTGGACTCGTGGGACGTCACTTTCGACGTTGCTCCTTGCGTTCCTGCCTTCACGTGGACGAATCTGTCGTCCATAGCAACGGGAACGGCCCCGACCGCGCGGTTCCAGCACTCGGTTGTCGTAGTCGGGAGCAGTATGTTCATCTTCGGAGGCACAGCGGGAGGTACTGGCTCGGAGCTGAGCGACTTGTATCGACTGGATTATACCCGCAGTGTGGCGCTCGGTGTCGCGCCAACTGCTCGATGGACGCAACTTGCGTCTCTGACCGACAGAGAGAGCCCCAGTATCGCTGAGAGGAGAGTTCATGCAGGACGGGCAACGTTGCTGACTCCGTTTGAGTTGATGGCTGTCGGGCGTGGACTCAAGTCTCCTCGACGAGCGTCTCTCGGGTCCAGGACGGCGATGGCAGCTTCTCGCCTCGAGTCGCAACTGGACGTTCGTTTGAAGCGTCTCGAAGATCTGATCGACGGATGGAGAGCTGTCGCTACTGCATCTGGAGAGGATGAGAGCGCTCTTGACGAACAGCGTCCTGTGCCTCGGTACTGGGCTGCTAGCGCCTTTGTTTCCTCACTGCCAGGTAGTAAGGTGCCGCGTGTATTCCTGTTCGGCGGCCAAGATGACACGACGCTGCTGGACGATTTTTGGAGTCTGGAACTGGCTCAGCTAGATGAGGATTTCCCTCAAGATCGTCGAAAGAGTCAACGGATCAGAGCGTGTGCGTGGAGACAAGAGAACTCGGTGTACAGGACACAGTGGACATCGTCTTGTGGGGCAAGCAATACGGCAGCTGCAGTAGATAAATGCACACTGGAGATGCTGCTGTTGTACGCATGGTGCGACGAGTATTACCAGTCGATTGGATTATAAACAACATAGAGTGTATCTATTATAATGAGAGCGGTTTTGCGTAGGAATCAAATTGCACATGGCCTTGCTTGGAAGTGATTGCTGTGTAGATGCTTGTTCAATCTTCCTTTACCATAACGTTACAGCAAGTTTGATAGGGGCCAGTATTGAAAGCTTCAACTTGGAGAGGATACCCACATTTGGCGGTGAGCAAGCTGGTACCAGCGAATTGGTACACTGATGCAAAGAATTTTTGGAGATACAAACCCGGATGGGTATTTTGCATCTGGACCTAATCTGTGTATGCTGATAATTCTTATTTGCGTTCCCCTCAATATCACGATCATTCTACCCTCATAGCTCCCTGTTTACTGCAATAACGTATGAAAAAACACACCCTCATAAATATAAGGCGACGGAGTGATCCCGCCACAGTGAGTAATTTGGCAAGCACGAGCTCTCGATGGACAGTGTCGAGCGCACGAACCGCGGATGGGATGCCGGCTGACTGTTTACTTGCGCAAGTAGCTCAGCCACCAACCACTGGCTGGCCGCGTCCGCTGTTTGCTTTTCAGCTTCATTCGCGAATCTGCGTCGGAGACCACAAGCGCATCGAATTGCTGCCAGCGGGCAAGTGTTCATTGGCAGCAATTCGTCAGCGGCACCTCGGTAGTCATTCCTGTTTTTGTCCATCGGGTGAGTGAGTGCCTATTATCTACTGTAGTGCCACTCAATTTGCACACTCGCTCTTGTTTTGTACACCGTTTCTAACGTGATTGTTGTCACTTCAACAGCGGATGGGCTATCCAGTGAGTTGTTATCAATTGAGTGGCATGCATCCAGTCACTCACGTGAAGGTCGTGCGCAGCTCCAACAAGTTCAAGGCCTACAAGAAGCTCGAGCCCAGCTTGTCCCGGCGGGCATCTGGCACCGGGTCCGACTACTTGATTGCTGTCGAGATTCCAGACGATATTCATATTCATGTGTCTACACTGTCCTGTCAGACCGTCACACCGACCGTCGTTGGACATCACTGGGTTGACCAAGGCCTATCGAGGCTCGAGTCACCCACGCTGACAACTTGAAGCTGTTCAAGGTACGGCATCTGGTACCTGCAACTCGAAGCACGCCGAGCAACTGTCCTGGTAAGCTTGGTCGAGGGCGATTCATGGTCGAGCTCAAGTGTCATCAGCAACTGCGGATGAAGCGACATCAAGGTGCAAGTGAAGTTCAAGCATCGAGGCACCAGCTACTGGCACACAACAAAAGTCGAGTTGCATCGTAGACACATTATAGTGGACAAGTTGCATTCCAAGGCAACTGCGTGCTGTTTAACCAAGCTCAAGCTCAGCCGTGCTCAACCACTACCGTCTTCATGTCTGGGCTGCTCTCGGGCTATGACGATGCTTGTCAGTGCACCAAATCTGCTGAGTCCAAGCCATCAATGCTGTACGTACTGCTGTGCTCAACCAGTTCTCGTACGCGGTGCTGTGTTCACTCCATGCATCTACGTCATCAACGTCAAGACTCCTGCCTACCACTAGCCAACAGCCTTGTCGCTCCGTATGTTGACTTCGCGTGTCCCCGTGCTCGACTGGAGTCTGGTTCACTATGACGTACGCTCGATCACGTTGATGCGGCCATCCCATTCGCCTCGACAGTGCTCCACAGCATCGGCGGGATCGGTGGCTTTGCTCATGTGTACGGCAGACCTGCAACCTATCGAAGCCACATGGAAGTCACCTCCATAACAAGACCAAGAGCTCTCTATCATCCCGCGCATGCAGGACCTCGACGTCGTGAACGAGTTCAATCGGGTATGGCCGTTGTCCGATCTTCGGCAAGGGTCGCGTGAAGGTGATTGGTATCGGCTCAGTTCCTCGATGCGTTGGATACGCATCTGGTTTATGTCGGCACTGTTCGTTGATGTCCCAGCGGCCTTAGTCCAGGTGGATCGACAAGTCTACGCAGAGCTGCAGCGTGTGGCACCTGGGAATCCAGTCTCTGCCTATGCGTTAGTCTCCTGGTCAGCCTTTGACAATGCGCTCGAGGCCTCTGGCGGTACTGCTAGTGTCGAAGCCTACGAAGTTCAGTACGCAGTGTCTGGGTCAGGCGTCTGGCAGTCGCTGGGGGATTCACTGACCGGATTTCGCGTCGACTTGGGTGCTCAAGCCACGGAACACGTGCCCAAGCAGCGTATTTTCACTCGTGCAGACGATGGCGAGTCCATCAACGATGGGTATTTCAGACTTGGCTTGTCGTATGAAGGCTCCAGTCCGAGTATCCTGGGCGGACGAGCTACTGCTGGTGTGGTGACGCCTCCGATCGCTTTTGACGCCAGTGCAGACGCCATGAAGACAGCGATCGAGTCTCTGGAGCAGGTCACACAGGTGCAGGTGGAGAGGAATGCGCTGGACGCTGATGGAGCGTTCGAGTCGATCATTCTCTTGGATCTCGTGGCGTACGACGGCGAAGATCCACTGCCGTTGCTGTCGCTGTATACAGAGACGGTGTCAGCTCAGTGGACTGGAGACGGAGACCAAGTAGCTGTTCAGTATCTGCGCATGGCTCCGAGTTCTCCTGGTCGACATGGACGTATTTGCTCGGATGAATGCAGCTACCAAGTCACGGGACTGCAGACTGGTCGAGCCTTCAGCTTCCGTGTTCGAGCGCAGTATTCGTACGCTATTGGCTGGAGTTCATGGAGTGCAAGTAGTGAACCACTGGAGATCCCAGCGACGCCAGTACCGCGAGCTCCTTCAACCCCCGAGCTACTAGCGGCAACGACTTCTCATGTCACGATCTCGTGGCGTATGCGTCGAGAACTCACGCAGGAAAATGGGCATCTTCGCTAGGGAATTCTTCCCCGTCACCAGCTTCCAGGCTCAGCAACAATGCGACAGTGAGATCGGCTGGACTACGATCAGTGAGCGTATACCGCCGGGGTTTAGTGGCAACAGTGACACGACAACGTCAAGGATTTAACCCTTGGAACACGCCAAGTGGTGATTGCTGCAGCTCGTCAGCAATGCGCTAACACACAGGACTGGTATTACGTCCAGTTGACTGGGAACGGCGGCAGTGGCGGCTCTACCAGTGGCGATGAAGCCAAACCTGGCGAGCACGGAGCTGTTCTTGTCTTTCCAGTCACGTGGTCGGGCGAAAGACCGGCGGAACATTCTTTTTTCTACACGGGAAGTGTCCAGACCTATCGAGTTCCAATTGACCAGTCTGCTCCTCATCTTGCGCATCGAATTGTTGCTCTTGATGTCTACGCCTGGGGCGCTGGGGGAGCTGGTGCGAGGTCGTCAAACGGAGCTTCAAGCGACTTGAGTAACGGCGGAGGAGGCGCCTTTGCACGTGGAGTTTTCCGTGTCAGTGCCGGTGATGCTGTGGACATTTTGGTTGGCGGTGGAGGCCTTCAAGACGGTCGGGGTGGGTTCAACGGCGGTGGAAACGGCGGCACAGGCGATTTCCCAGGCGGCGGGGGCGGTGGCGCGTCTGAAGTGCGCGTGAATGGACGAACAGCCGTCGTAGCTGCTGGAGGTGGCGGTGCGGGCTCGACGGATTACTGTTGTGCCCATGGAGGAGGCGGCGGTGGCTTGGATGAAGCAGAGTCTGGTCTTGCACCGGATGCAACAACGATCCCACTCGACTCACGTGTGACTGGACAAGCAGCTAGAGACGAATATCATTCCTCGAATGTACCGGGAGACACGAGAGACTTCGAGGGACTCCCAGCGAGACATGGACACCTCGACTGGGGCTTTGCTGCGAGTAGTGCAGACTACTCCGTTCTAGCAACTGGAGGCACAGGCGCCACGCCAACAACGGCAGGTGTGGCGGGGACTGCAGGTTCCTATCGCTATTCTCTTGAAGGCACGTGTCTGTTGAACCCGCAGACATCTCTGGTGGACGTCGCCGTGTCTCCGTTGACAGCATCGCATTGGCCTTCGAATGGTCGAAATGGAAGTGGCGGGAGTGGACAGAGTGGCAAACAAGCGGGTGGAGGCGGAGGTGGAGGGTTTTTCGGTGGCGGAGGAGGAGGCGCAGGTGTTGACGGAGCTGGAGGCGGTGGAGGCAGCAGCTTCGTCTCCTTTAGAGACCTGTTTAATTCGTTCAAATCTGGGATTAGTGACGCTAGTCTGCGAGCACGAGTGAGTGACGAGATCGTAGACAAGCTCCGAGTGACTCCACTGACATCCTCGAGCGTCAAAGTGAGCTGGAAAGCTCCTCGTTTTGGCTTCTCCCAGCTCGTGGAAGGATTCGTGATCGAGATGGCCAATCGCTCCGTCAATGAGGACTTTCGTCTTGTACGTTTGGTCACTCTTCCGGCCACTGATGTCACGGAGAAGAGCGGTACTCTCACCCTCCACGGTCTTACGCCGACGGCTGCGTACCGCTTTCGAGTGAAAGCTTTGCTGCTCGATGGACGTGGCACTTTCAGTGATGTCGTTACGCTGCGTATGCCTACGAAGCCGAGGAATACGTGGAGACGTTGCGTCACTCGAACTGTAGACGAGGAGAACACGAGAGCAGGAATGCGCGTCACCAACACTCCTCCCTTGCAGCGATTTCCGTCTGCTAGACGAGGACATTCCCTCACATTGCTGGACAATTCTCTTTACCTCTTTGGAGGAATGGCGAAGAGCTACGAGTGCAGCCGAGCACACAAAGTGCCATGTTTATTACAGCCGAGTCCACGATCAGTGTCCAACGATTTCTGGCGATATGATCTGCGCACGGAGACGTGGTGGTCTGTGCCTCCGCCAGCGTTGGTACCTTCTCCAAGAGAGAAACACTCGATGGCAGTGGTGAATGACCGCTTGATTCTATTCGGAGGACGGCAGAACGACGTGTCGGACGCAAATGACGCCTCGACGTGGGGACCTCGAGCCCTGAATGATTTGTGGGAGCTGTCGGTCTCCTCCAGTACAGCGAAACAGACGTCAGTGTCGCTGGATTCTCGTCAGCCATCGGCTTTGTCTATTCCGGATGGAGGACAAGTCTTTGCGCTTGGGAGGAAGAGTGGTAGTGCTGGTGGAGGGCAACTCTGCGTTGTCAACGTGTCTGTGAGTGTGCAGATAACACACGCGTGTCCGCACACACTTGGCTTGCAGGTGTTTGGCCCCGGACCTGCAACGTTTCCAGGTCGACAGCAGAGTGCTCACTTTCCTGTTGATTCACAAGCTCGAGAGACGACGTGGAGCGATAGTCAAGGACTGAGGAGCCTACAAGGAGACAAGAGAGCGACTGGCACTGCGCCGAATGCCAGAGCGTTCCCTGTGTTGCTACGTAGTCCCGACGAAGCTGCAGATAAGAGCGAATGCGCCCCAGGAACGGAGAAACTGCAGTTCGTGTCGACGTCTAGTCTCGAAGCGCTCTCGGTCTTCCATCAGCTGCCTGTTGCCGGGAACTGGACGCTTGAGTTGACTGACACTGCAGCGGACGGCTTTGTCGGGAACCTGGACTCGTGGGACGTCACTTTCGACGTTGCTCCTTGCGTTCCTGCCTTCACGTGGACGAATCTGTCGCCCATAGCAACGGGAACGGCCCCGACCGCGCGGTTCCAGCACTCGGTTGTCGTAGTCGGGAGCAGTATGTTCATCTTCGGAGGCACAGCGGGAGGTACTGGCTCGGAACTGAGCGACTTGTATCGACTGGATTATACCCCCAGTGTGGCGCTCGGTGTCGCGCCAACTGCTCGATGGACGCAACTTGCGTCTCTGACCGACAGAGAGAGCCCCAGTATCGCTGAGAGGAGAGTTCATGCAGGACGGACGACGTTGCTGACTCCGTTTGAGCTGATGGCTGTCGGGCGTGGACTCAAGTCTCCTCGACGAGCGTCTCTCGGGTCCAGGACGGCGATGGCAGCTTCTCGCTTCGAGTCGCAACTGGACGTTCGTTTGAAGCGTCTCGAAGATCTGATCGACGGATGGAGAACTGTCGCTACTACATCTGGAGAGGATGAGAGCGCTCTTGACGAACAGCGTCCTGTGCCTCGGTACTGGGCTGCTAGCGTCTTTGTTTCCTCACTGCCAGGCAGTAAGGTGCCGCGTGTATTCCTGTTCGGCGGCCAAGATGACACGACGCTGCTGGACGATTTTTGGAGTCTGGAACTGGCTCAGCTAGATGAGGATTTCCCTCAAGATCGTCGAAAGAGTCAACGGATCAGAGCGTGTGCGTGGAGACAAGAGAACTCGGTGTACAGGACACAGTGGACATCGTCTTGTGGGGCAAGCAATGCGGCAGCTGCAGTAGATAAATGCACACTGGAGATGCTGCTGTTGTACGCATGGTGCGACGAGTATTACCAGTCAATACGACTTTAAACACACGACGCTGCGCTACACAGGTTCGTACTCCACATACTTGATTGCCAGCTCACCAAACACTCCTTTAAGCATCCGAAGCACACTCGATAGAACGATTTCTAACTGATGTGGCGGTAGAAACTCGTCCCCTGTTGACTTGGCGATTGTCACGATTGCTGGAGGATTGCTCATGTCTAGCGAATGTATCCGAAGGAGTTGCTCCATATCGTTGACCATGGACTCGATCTCTTCCTCTGAGCTTTCGTGATGAGGCAAATCCAGAAAAGGACCGACACTATAGAGCTCACGTCGTGCAGTCTTATCGTCCCTGTGTTGCTCGAGTACTTTAATGAAGTCGTCGAGAAGTTTCCCGACATCCACATCGTCAGTATAAAGGGGTCTGAGCTGTTTCACGACCTGTGCCCACTCCATGTCGCGCGCAGAAGCGTCCTCCAGCGCATCTGCTGCCTCGAAACGTTTAATAAGCTCACAGAATGCCCTTCGTTCCAATATCCGCTGCTCAGCTGTCATGAGTTCGAGAGTTTCTCGCTTGTATCGTACAGAGGAGAAAACTTGAGTCACCGTGTTCACCGCTGCTTTTCCAATATACGTCTCCAAGTCTACAGAAACAAAACAAAAAATTGTCTTCAGAAGCCAAATGGAACCTTGATATAACTAACAGCCACGACAATACCTTTACAGAATGGATTCCATGTTGAGAAATAGTCCAGATCAATGTCGAGGATATAGGCCTTGGAGTTCTGTCGAGCGGCTGTCATCGCCTCAGTTGTTACACCGGACGAACTCGTCTCTGTGGCAAATAAATCCCACATCCTTACGGACGACACCTCCAAATCCTTCACAGGACAGGATAATTCATCTTCTACGAAGTGAGGTAACTCACTCGTCACCCCCACCGAGCCTACAGTAGCTAGCAATTGAGTGCATTTTAAAGGATCAAATCTCTTTCAAACGCTGTACCAACCATTTGACTTGCGCTTTCCAATTGCGAGTTGTTTAAAGGCCCCCGTCGGCATCTACAATAGACGCCAATAACTCAAAAGTCCACACACGTCCACATTGACAGCAAAACTAGCTCACCTGCGTCGCCCAAGAAGGTTTGAGCCATGTGATCTGGTTCACGTGTCCTGCAAACACCAGCGGCAATAGAAACTCGGCAATTCCTGCAACCGACTTGTCCAGCGTATCATATAGCGTCTCTGGTTCGAAGATGACGCTGGTGTCTGCCGAAGTCGGGAAGGATAAGTCCGGATGTGCGTCGACGTGCAGCACGTGGATACCCGCGAAGGGTAGGAGACGCTGGCGGATGGCCTGAGGCAGCAATTTAGTGTCTTAGATATCAGAATGGAGGCGGGAGTAAGTTGCAGATGAATGACGAACCAGGTGGATGTCGGGTAGACAGTGGTGGTGGTCGTCCACGATAACCACGGGCACCGCCATGGACACTTTGATGAAAAAAAGGCAAAAAATGAAATTCGATGCTTGGTACACCACATGAAATTTTCGAAAAAGTTCATTTGGTTTCAGTAAGGCAAAAGTTGGCTTCAGAGAAGAAAATTTTCGCGCGCTCAGTGTATCTTAATGATCATTTCAAACCTTACAAAAACCAGGTGAAAAGAAATTTCTGTAACGAGGCTCATTTTTTACCAGTTCAAAAACAAACGCCAATCGCTCGAAGCAATAATGCAGCAGGAAGAGCTCGAGGAGAACCAACAGAAGGCTGAGATGATGGACGAGTTCCGAGGCGACGAAGAGGAAGACGCGGCTGGCGGCAAGCGCCGCCTCTTCCGCTTCAAACCTGCCTTTGACGTGGTGTTGGTGCGTGAAGTGATTCGCGATTTCCCGTGGGCCGCTGGCTACGGCCGCACGCGCTCTGCCTGGATGGCGGTGGCCTCGCGCGTGCAGACCGCGCTGGAGAGCTTGAAAGGCGTGGTCTTCACGCGCGGTAGTGCGCTGGACCACGCTATAGTTAAACGGCGCATAGACATGTTGCTTGAAGCTTTTCGCAAGAACGAATTGTCCGCGTTACGCGGCTCCGGGACACCCGAGGAGTTCGATATGCGCAATAAGCTGCTAGCTATCCTGGCGCGTGTGGTACGTAGCTATTGCGACTGAAATAGGCCAAGTCCGTTGACAACTGATCGAGTTATGGTGTATTTTAGGTGGACGAGCAAACACTTAACAAGGGAGCAATGCGCGAGAAACGCGTGCAATCGGCACTGCAAGTGGCGCAACATGGCTTAGCAGAGCTTGAAGGACCGGGCGGTTTGACGCTACCGCCGTCTGCGGGTCTCACGCCTCCTCCTCCTCCTGCCGCCGTGCCGTCGGCAGCTCCTTTGATGCCCATTGCCCCCGCTCCGTCTGCGACGTCGGCTGTACCTGCTCGCTCCAGTCCCCCCAGTCCGGTGCCTCAGAATCTCACAGTACAACATCAGTTGCTGCAGAATGGCAACAAACGTCCACTGCGGACGCCGTCAGTGCCAATTGGTGGCCCTGTGCAGGAGCTGAAGAGACCCCGCATGGATAGGACTGGTGCGGAAACACTGTCGAATTTTGAAGAGCGGAAATTACGGCTGGAGGAGCGACGTGTGGCTCTGGAAGAAGAGAGACTGGCCTGGGAAAAGCAGAAGGCCCAACAAGACGGGAAGGAGCGCCAGGCATTGCTGGACGTGCTGCACGCCCAAGGATCCCTCGTAACAGAGCTGCTTGCGCATCTGCGGAGCGCCAGTGTGTCCACGAACACGCACGAACTGTAACGATCCAAATATGGAACTGAAAGCAGGCAAGTTGTCAGCAACTCCAAGTGTCTAAAAGCCAATTATGGGTACCATTGCAATTGCAAAGAATAATGATGCAAGTTTTTGCGTTGGTGCATGAAACGAATAGATGGCTACATTTCTGGGGCTGTCTATTTGATGTTTTTCACACCATTCACCGCCGACCAGTAGTTTCCCAAACGCCGTAAAGCCACAATCACTCTGCATTCTGCCATGGCTCCATCTGCGGGTCCTGCCGGCATGACGCCGCCGTCCGCCGTGTCGATGGAGGAGCTGGAGAAGCCGGTTAGCAGTGTCAAGGACAAATGGAAGCTCTTGCCCTATTTCCTGCAACTGCGCGGCCTTGTGAAGCAACACATCGACTCGTTCGACTACTTTACGTCTGTAGATATGCGCAACATCGTGCGTGCACAGGCTAATAACGTCGTCCGCAGCGACGCCGACCCCAAGTTCTTCTTACAGTACACGGACATCCAGCTGGGCGCACCTTCCATCGACGAAGAAGCCTTCGTAAGCGCCAGCGTCACTCCTCATCAGTGCCGTCTTCGAGACCGCACTTACGCCGCGCCTGTCTACGTGAGCGTGCGCTACCGTCGCGGCAATAAGATCGTGACTAATAACAAGGTGCTTATTGGGCGTATCCCCATCATGCTCCGCAGCTCGCGCTGTGTGCTCGCTGGCAAGAGCGAGGCAGCGCTGGCCAAGCTCAAAGAGTGTCCGTACGATCCGGGTGGTTACTTCATCGTTCGTGGCGTGGAGAAGGTGGTGCTCATCCACGAACAGCTGTCCAAGAACCGAGTTATCATCGAGGAAGACGGCAAGCACAATGTGTGCGCCAGTATTACAAGTTCCACACACGAACGCAAGTCCAGGACCAACATCTTCCTCAACAAAGGGCGCGTATACTTGAAGTCGAATTCCTTCGGCAGTGACATCCCGATTGTCATTGTGTTCCGAGGCATGGGAGTGGAGAGCGACCAGGAGATCGTCAGCTTAGTGGGCAGTGAGTCGGATATCTGCGACGCGCTCTCTGCGTCGTTCGAAGAAGCGTCGGATCTCAAGGTCTTTACGCAGCAACAGGCTCTCGAGTATATTGGATCCAAGATGAATGCGCTCACCAAGATCGGAGCGATGGGTGGACGTCATCGTGGCGGCGCTGGACGACCGCAGAACGACCGCAACCTGGTGGATGCTGCGCGGTCGGCGCTGGCCAACTTGGTGCTGAATCACGTGCCGTGCGACAACTTCAACTTCCGTCTCAAGAGTATCTATGTGGCCCACATTGTGCGTCGCATCCTGTTCACCGACAAGGACCGTACGCGGTTGGATGACAAGGATTACTACGGCAACAAGCGTCTGGAGCTGGCGGGTCAGCTGCTGTCGCTGCTGTTCGAAGACCTGTTTAAACGCTTTAACAGCGACCTGAAACGTCAAGCCGACATGGTGCTGAGCAAGCCCAACCGCGCGTCCGTGTTCGACATCCTCAAGTGTGTTCGCACCGACACCATCACGCAGGGTTTCTACCACGCTCTGTCGACGGGGAACTGGACGCTGAAGCGGTTCCGAATGGATCGTGCTGGCGTCACGCATGTGCTCTCGCGTCTCTCGTACATGTCGGCGCTGGGAATGATGACGCGCATCTCGTCGCAGTTCGAGAAAACGCGTAAAGTGTCAGGTCCGCGCTCGCTGCAGCCGTCGCAGTGGGGGATGCTCTGTCCTGCTGATACACCTGAAGGTGAAGCTTGCGGTCTCGTGAAAAACCTGGCCCTATTGTGTCATGTGACGTCGGACGAAGAGCCTGCTCCGATCAAGCGCCTGTGTTTCGATCTGGGCGTGACGGACGTGTCTCTGAGCTCTGGGGAAGAGATTAATCACGCGTCCAACTACCTGGTGATGCTGAATGGTGTGATTATTGGCACCCACGTGAACCCGCGCGCTTTCGTGACGCGTCTGCGTCGTATTCGACGTGCCGGTCTCATTGGCGAGTTCGTGTCCGTTATGATCCACGATGTGCAGCGCGTCGTGTACATTGCGTCCGATGGTGGTCGTGTGTGCCGCCCGCTGCTGCTTATCGACCCTGTGACGCATCGTACGCGGTTAACGCAGCGTCATTTAGACGAGCTGCGTGCTGGAGTACGTGACCTCAGCAGTCTCATCGTGGAAGGCTGTGTGGAATACGTGGATGTGAACGAGGAGAACAACTGTCTTGTGGCTCTGCACGAGAGCGAGATCGGTGACCGCACGACTCACTTGGAGATCGATCCGGTGACGATCCTGGGCGTTGTGTCGGGTCTTATCCCGTACCCTCACCACAACCAATCTCCGCGTAACACGTACCAATGTGCCATGGGGAAACAAGCTATCGGTACGATCGCTATGAACCAATTCGAGCGTATCGACACGCTCCTGTACACAATGGTCTACCCGCAAATGCCCATGGTGAAGACCCGTGTGTTAGATCTCGTGAATTTCGACCGTGTGCCAGCTGGACAAAACGCTATCGTGGCTGTTATGAGCTACTCTGGCTACGATATTGAAGATGCCATCGTGCTGAACAAGGCTTCGCTGGATCGCGGCTTCGGACGTTGTATGGTTTTCAAAAAGTACCAGACGATGATTAAAAAGTACGCGAATGGCTCGTACGATCGCATTGTGGGACCACCGGATTTCGATAGTTTGGCAGCCGCGGGCGGTGCTGGCATGGGCTTCCGCAACGCCAAGTTCTCGTCGTTAGATGCAGACGGTATCAGTCGCGTTGGCGGCATCGTTCAGAACGGTGCGATTATGATCAACAAGGAGCAGCCGACACAGTTCAACGACTCGGTTGACGGACGTGATCCACTCGACGTGACGTACTCACCGTCACCGACAACGTACAAGGGACCGATTCCAGCCTACGTGGACAAGGTGCTCTTGACGTCTTCTGAAGCCAACCACTTCTTGGTCAAGGTGCTGATCCGTCAGACTCGTCGTCCGGAAATTGGGGACAAATTCAGTAGTCGTCACGGTCAAAAGGGTGTGTGTGGTACGATCCGCAACCAGGAAGACATGCCCTTCAACGACCAAGGTATTTGCCCCGATCTGATCATGAACCCTCACGGTTTCCCCAGTCGAATGACTGTCGGCAAGATGATTGAGTTGATTGCAGGCAAGGCTGGAGTCCTCACGGGCCGTCGTGCTTATGGAACAGCCTTTGGCGAGAAGTATGGCTCGGCTGATCACGTCTTGGACTGCTCTCGTGAGCTGGTGAAGAATGGTTTTAACTATGCTGGTAAAGACTATCTCACGTCGGGTATCACCGGTGAGGCCATCGAGTGCTACATCTTTATGGGACCGATTTATTACCAGAAACTGAAGCACATGGTGATGGACAAGATGCACGCTCGTGCACGTGGTCCTCGAGCCGTCTTGACGCGTCAGCCAACTGAAGGTCGCTCACGTGATGGTGGTCTGCGTCTCGGAGAAATGGAACGCGATTGTCTGATCGGCTACGGCGCCAGTATGTTGCTCATGGAGCGTCTCATGCTGTCCAGTGACGCCTTCAGCGCTGATGTGTGTCAGGGCTGTCGTATGCTGGGCTACGAAGGATGGTGCCAACATTGCAAGTCAGAGGAGAAGGTGGTGAGCATCCGCATCCCGTACGCGTGCAAACTGCTGTTCCAGGAGTTACAGGCCATGAACATCGTGCCGAGACTGACGCTCAAGGAGTATTAATGTGTTCAAATAACTAGACCACTTTGCGCCTTGCTTGTACTATTGCGTTCTGTATTGGTGCTGTCTTAGTGTCTATGATGTTTTGCTTTACCGACAGGCACCGACTGTGCTGTTACCAGTCTTGACTCAAGGCTCTTGAGGTTCATGCCACCACCAAACTCCATCACGGATTAACATCAAGTTTCGAGGTACCAGCTTTCAAGCTGCCTTCATACCGCTGGAAAGCTATCAAAGCCAATGCCTTCATGTCATCATCCAAGTCAGAACTTTTTATCATTCTCAAAAGCGCCTCCAAGGACGTAGTGTCGTCATAGTCGGGAAGCACATTCTTTAGGAGAGGCTTGGTCATCAAAAAGAGGGCATTCATCTCGTCGATATCCTTAACTCCGTTGATAATTGCAAGCCGTTCATCGAACGATTTCGCGCTAGCAAGTTTGGCTGCCGTGCCAGTAGCTTTCCCATAACCCGCGATTTTATCCCAGTCTGGTAGGCTTTGCTTAAGCTTCGCCAGGTCCGGTAGTTTAAGCTTCCCCAGGTCAGCTAAGTTGGCACTGAATTTTTTAAAATCCCATGGTGCCCTCTCCTCTTCCTCAACAGCATGGTCTTCTGTGTGCGTCCTCAGAAATCGGTGGTTGATTCTTATACTTTCATGTTCATTCAATGGACTTGAACTCGACATGGAAAGAGTCGCACCACTAGTTTCCTGTGTGGAGACGAGGGTAGCCACCGCCACGAGCAAAATGTACCGTGATTGCATGATTATCTTGACGCGAATTCGAGGTAGAGTATGCAGACTACGTGCTCCTTGGGGAAAGAGTTGTAAAGTGAAAGTGTACCGGTACCACTTGCAACGTGTGGCTCCCAAAATGGTAGCCGAAACCGAGGTTAATTGCTTTGATAAAACAGCTCTCGAGGTTTTTAACGTTTTGAAACATACGCATCAAGCTGTGCATGTACAGTATTACAAATGCTTTGCTTCGAAGCTACAGCCCGAAGTAAAGCATTATTTTTAAGTAAAACATAGTCTAAAATCTTTTATTAACGATTCATTTTCGAGATCATAATACCCCAAAATGCAACTTATTACTACCGTTTTATTCCTTACAATATAACTTCGAGCTGTAAATACATGTACATGTACTTCTAATTTGAAGCTCTCATCACCACCACAATCCAAAGATAAAGCGGATGGATGCCATTTTGCTTTGCTCTGCGATAAATAGACCCTCTCACCGCTGGAGAGTGCATTACATGTACTCGGCTTGCTGAAGAGCTTGGCGCGAAAAAACCTTCGCAAATGTCGGGCAGCCCTGCATCCCGCTCGCTCCAGTGGACTAATTAACTTCCTCCATCTCAGTGCATGAACTCACTTCCACAAAAACTCCCTTGGAACGAGCGAGACCATCTCTTGCACGAAATCGCCCATCTGCCATCTGATGATCCTTCTGAACTTCAGAGTCTGAACTTCAGACTGAAGGACCATCAGATCGCAGATGGGCGAAGGATTCCTTCATGAGGCACCATCTAGAGATAAATAGCATATGTTTTCAAGGAATTAAACTTGGTTTAGTTAATTAATAACGGTACCTAAGTACTGCTGCAAAAAATAGTAATTTTGTAAAATCGGAAGGCCTGGTTATACCAGGCTAGTAGATACTATTAATTTCTACGTTCTACTTCAAGTATTAAAAAATCTAATGTACTGTAGACTGCATAATTAATTGGGAAAATGACAAGAGTTGTATCCAACAATTCCTCGACAAATCTTGAAAGCATTTGGCTAGGCCAATAGATTTTCTCCTAATTACTTCCAGTATTGTATAGCTCGCCACTTTTAATAGCGAACAAATTATTGTAAAAAACAATCAAAATGCCTATCTTGGGGACATTTAAATATGCCTCAAAAGCATTAATAAGAATGAACTCACGTTCCATGTAAAACAAAGTAAATTTTCGTACTTAATCTCATTCCTACTTTCAATTTGACAAATTGAATCGACTCGCTGTCATTCGCCATTCTTCTCCCTCGAGCTCTAGTCCAAGACGGCCATCTACTCGGCAGATTTTATATGGCGCGCAGCTACGCTACACTACGCTTATGCATTGCCATGTGAGGTGGTAGGGCGCGTTCTCGGAGTTTCGGGTCGAGCAGTGAGGAGGTGGTATGCCCAGTTCGAGGAGACTGGGCATGTGCTAGCCAAAGAGAGAGAAGCTCGGCCAGTGTATCCTGCTGACATCAAAGCTTATGTTGCTTCGTATGCGAGCCATTCCTGCTTCTATGCTGAGAAGCTTCTTGCAGAGGTGAAGCAACGGTTTCCTAAGCAGTGCCGAGGCCTCTCTGAGCTGGATACAGCGATGCGCTAATATGGTCTTCGCTCATTACCCAGAGCTCGTTTTATAGGTGGCGATGAAGCAATGCCTACGGTGTGAGGAGCACGGGGTAAACCTTTTTCAGCATTGCGGGTATGGTTCAGGAGGAGTAAACGAGGTGGCATTCAGTATAGAGTAAATAATGGGGGAGGAGGGAGGGGTGGGTGGGAGTTAGATTTTATCGAGAGTAGCAAGACAAATTTCAGATTTAATGCATTGTTTTCACCTAAATTGAATGAGATGAAGCGCTAATCACTGGCGTGGTCAAGGTCTTCGGCGCCTTCGTTTGCTCCTGTGGAGGCACAAAGAAGGAAAGGACTCCGCTCGCCAATAGGTTGTAGTTGGACAACTGCAAACCAAGGCGAAGCGCTTGTATATTGAAAGTGATTGGAATCTCTTGCGACCCATTAATCCGTACGTTGACCGTGTTGTACGCGCTCTCCTTTTCAAACCTTCTCTTCAGCCAGCATATCGTCGAGATGCTGAGCGTGAGCGAAGGTAGCAGTGTCGGGCGGTGTAATAATAGAGCCCTCTAGCTGATGGGCATGGGAGATCGACCAGTGGGCTCTGGCATTCTTTCCAGCTTGGAGATCGGGCCTCTGTGCCAAGTACCCATCGATACAAGCTGTGCTTTTTGCATTCTTGATGCAGTAGCACGCCGGGTCCCTGGGAGCGTGCGGCGCTCCTCTTCGCAGCGAGCACATACACTTCAATTTCAAAAGGGTCCTTTGGGCCCTTCTGGTAGTTAGTATAGGCTGAAGCAACTAGTGGCGCAAAATTGTCTGCTGTTAGCACAACCCAATCTCGCTGGCGTGCAGTCTGACTTGGCTAAATGTAGATGCTCATGTCAGGCCTGATAGTTTTTTTCGGGTAAATTCGCAAAGTCTCTACTGCTATCTCTTCAACATTACTGCAGAAAGTATCGTATATCTCTTTCGCTATCAAAGGAGAAAACGGGGTCCCTCACCTGCACTGCTGGACTTTGTGATCTCTTCTATTTTGGACTCTTAAACGGACTGGGGCGGCATAGCTGAATGCTTGGACGAACGCCGCTGTCGAGGTGGGTATTCTTCTCTCAGCACAGGTAATGCTTGCTGCTACTATAATAGATGGCGTGATAACGTGAATAAATCTAGGCATGATCTGGTTATTTTGAGTATGCTAATGTGGTGTAGGGATTTCCAGATTCGACCATACGTCAACCTACTTTAGATTAAGAATCGGCTCGGTCTGATAACCCAGAGCTTAGGAACAAAGGATCACGGCAAGTACTCAGCAATCTGTCCGGATGATGCTATCCGGATAGCCGCTGAGCTGAACGGTCGCCTGAACCCAGCGGAAGGGTCGGTAGAGATCCGAAGCGACTACATTTTACTAGATATTTGTATGAGAAGCATAGGATTAAATAGGGAAAGCCGAAAAGGCTCCCAGAAGATAACAGAGCATAATTTTCTTAGTCCAAGACACGTGTACACTCTTCCGTTAAGTCCCTGCATAGGGATGGATTATGCCTGCTGTCAATACTCGAGAGATATAGCTTGTAGGGTATTGACTGGTAGCGCCAAGAGATTAGGTCGGTCCGGGTAGGACAAAGTCTCGCTACGCGCGAAAGAAAATCCCGCACACTCAGCGGGCCGGTATGTCGGATAGCCCGGGTGCCGTAACACTTCTAGCTGAGCAGCCTCTGCGCTCGGTGACCTGTAAAAGCGCTCGCGCGCCGTCGTCCATCCTTTGGTGGAGGGCACAGGGTTTGTGAACGAGCTCAGCCGAAACAAACTCGGCAGAGCCTCGGAAGTGCTCTGACTTGGTTAGTCAGAACTGAGTGGAAGCGAGCCACTCGTCTGCCCCGGAAGGGCCGAACCGCGAGGGGACCACCCTCTGCGCAGGCCATACAGCTGCCGACCTAACTCGGCGGTTTGCTGTGGTTTGTGTAAGGAATCCACATCTGACGGTATTTGTGTGTTCTACTACACCACAACTGGTGCCGCGACCCGGGAACAGGAGTGTGTGCTTGTTTTTATAGGTGCCAGCTAACCAAGTTAACAGGAAGAGAACAGAAAGAGAAGAGTGAAGCTGGTCAAGGGATCAGCAACTCCGAGCGACGGAAGTCCAGCGACGGCTGGAGGATCGCCTCTCGCGGGGTCGGACCCGGCAGATCAACGACTCATCGCCATAACGATGGAGGTGGGACGAACCGTCCACTTCGATGGGGACGGAGATGCAAGTGAAGGAGAGTATGAAGAGAAGGCCGAGACCGCTGAGCTCGGAGAAACGAAGACTACCGCCGAGTTACGTGGCGGAATGGAAGAGTTGACGCTGCAGGTGGGACGCATGCGAGCCCCACGTCCTGTCAAGCGCAACTTGTCCGCCGAGCTCGACGAAGGTGCGGACGATGAAGAAGATGAAGAAGAACATGGCGTTGCTCAAGGGGACCGTCCGCCCCTTATTCTGAAAACGACGAGGAACGCCGATTCTCCGAGCGCCAATAAAGTGTTGGCTCGACTTGACGAAGAGATGAGGACGAGTTCGGAGTGAATGATGATGTTTGCGCCTGTGGCGATGGCGCAGGCCACGTGGCCGATCTTGGGGCCCGAGCTAACTCAACCGGTGCATGCAGCCAACATCAATCAGTTGATGGAAGAAACTGTGTTGCTGCTAAAGGCGATGGGCTATCGGTGCAACAGCCGACCAAACAGCCTCATCCTGTCCGACTGGAGTCTGACCCGCGGCGGAGCTGAGCTCTGGCAATGGAGGAAGAAGTCGAGAGTGGCGTTTGGATTGGAGAAGGCCCCTGGTGGAACGAAGCAGGTGTACAGCCGAGTAGCTGAGTTCAAAGCACTCGGCGAAGACCCAAGCAAAATTCCTTTGCCGAAGACCCCAGAGATGAAGAGACGTGAGGTGTTTCGCGCTACGCAAGGCACTCCATACTTCGAAGTTTCCCACATGCTGACTCCGATGAAGCTCAACCCGACTCAGCGAGCACCGTGTCGTGGACAGCGAAATGCAGGTCGCTACCGTGAATTGTATGACGCTGCAGACGAAGCTGAAGCTCACGAGGACGACGAAGACCCCTTCGATGTGAGAGGAAACCGTGAAGAAACCGTGAAGGACTACATCCGAAACTTGAGCTTCGACGCGGCAGCATAAGACTCGCCTCAGTACCTGGAAGTTGGGACTCACGCTTCACTCGACAAAATCGCCGAGTTCGAAGGCAAACGGTACCGTTCTGACGCATCGCTTCAGTGGCTCAAGCGTTTTATCTACGAGATGAAGAGCACAAGTATGCCCCAAAGTGCCTGGTGCAACCCATTTTGGCTATGCTTGGGACGCGCGGCGAAGAGTTGGTATAGGCAACTGCCGCAGAAGACTCAGCGACGCTGAAAACTACTCAGCGAGGCGTTCCTTGGCTACTATTGCTCACACTTTGAACAGTCCACTCGCACTTGTTACTACTCGGCGTGACGCAAAGACAACGAGCAAATCTGTGACTTCTTGATCCGACTCAATGGGTATGCTCGGACAGCCAAGATCCAGTACGAGAAAGGTGGCGCCGACGCAGTTGACCATGTCGAGCACTTCTTGCTGCATTATGGAGATGATGATGTGATGGATGTGATGTACCCCTTGCAGTTGGAAGACATTAGTAAGGTGGAGCACGGTGAAAAGCGCAAGAAGCAACGCGACCGACTCGTGATCGCACGAGGCCGAGACAATAAGCGGAAGGATCCAAGCCGCCGAGATGAACGCCGAGATGGACGTCGCGATGAGAAGCGTAGTCGCAAATAAGACAACCGCGATCGCCGAGTCACTTTCGTTGACGCAGACTCTGACGGGGAAGAACTACTCGATCAGAGCCCGCCGAGTCCATACAACTCCGAAGACGAATGGGATGATGGGAACCAGTCCGGAGGTTACGACTCAGCGGAAGACGACGACTACATAGACGCCGTGCCAAGGATAAGGGAAATACACCGGACCGCCGAGAGAATCGGCGGGAGACCAGAAGGGCTGGAATCGAAGTTGGGGGAGCTCAGCGAATCGACCTCTGCGACCGTACAACCAACGAGAAAAGTCGAACCGTGGAGATGGATCAAGCGACAAGCTCACAGCGAGGACCTTGTGCAGCTTGTGGAAGAACGGGGCACTCGGCTCACGACTGTCGGCGGCGCTGCAAATTCTGCAGACAAGTCCATGAAGTCGGCCAGTGCGAACTGTTTCGTCAATACGAGAAGCTGGCTGCGTTCGTGAAGAACTCTGTCGACAACTCGCAAGTGCCAGAAGACCTGCAAAACCTTTACACGCCGAGTGATTTAAACGCGGCGGCCCGCCAACACTGCCTGGGTTGGAATATGCCGGGCTGCCACAGTCAGCTGAACCTGCAGTTGAGGCGAATTTCTTGTTTGCCTTCGTAGGCGAAGCAGGAGGGACGAAGCGGGGATGGCAATTGGATGTGTGAAATGGACGGAATTGAACGCGAGCTCGGTGAGTTAGATGATAACTACCGAGCGATTGCAAGTATAACTCGGCAGTCAGACCAGACTGTGCATCGTACCATAATCATGAAGCTGCTTCCAGGAGAACGGCTGGGATGGTGGTCAGCACAGACGTTTGATCGCCGAGTTAGAATGAGAGCTCTCGTATTGGGGGCAGTGAACGACCGAAGGACCAAGACACGATTGGACGCCGGAGCAAATGTCTCGGCGATTAGTGAGTACTTCGCGAAGAAGCTGCGTCTCAAGAGAGTGGCCAGTCGAGATAAGCGGATCGACATACAAGGAATAAGTAAAGACAGAATGGTGACAACGTCACGAGCAGTCGTGAAGGTGACACTCGGCTGGGAAGTGGCATACGAGTTTGAAGTGTGGATAATGCCTCATCATGCCGGAGTCGATTTGATTCTCGGCACTGACTTCATGATCTCAACTGGGGTCCGTCTGGAGCTGTACAACTCGTCGGTCAAGCTACCCCATGAGAGGGACCGAGCTCGGACCAAATGTCCCATGTGGGCCACCAGACGGGTTAACAATCGAAAGTCGAATGACCGCTGAGTTCAAATAGCCCAGGCGGCAACCCAGTGAATCGACGCATGAGTTGTGGGTGCGACGGACGAAGGGTTGGATTCCCACGGTTGTTTTTAATCGTCGAGGAAAACCAATCCATGTACTAATTACAAATGTACGACCCAAGTCAGTCTGGTGTCTACATCACTTTTATGTGATAAAATGGCAACCACATGGAGTACTGGTCAATGAGGGAAATGTCCGCGTGAACTCGGCGAAATACCGTGACTGGCAGATATTAGCATTTGAGTCAATGATGGACAAATATTTGCTGCAGAAGGAACAACGACTGTACGAGGACTGGTTGTCACACCAGCCGCCAGCTGTGGAATTACGAAAATACCCTATTCCGACGGCGGTGGAGGACCGACCCCCTCCAGTGGAGAACGAACCAGAGGTAACATGCGCCGAACGGTGGAGAAGGATCGAAGCTGATGATACAGAAGACCAGAGGCGTCGCGATAAAGCCGACGTCATAGCAACTTCAGGGGTGACCCGGCTTGAGCCGAACATGAGTCGCATTTGCTAGGCCTCACGCAGAGCTTCTTCAGCAGCACGTATGTCGGCTGAAGAAGGAGAAATTGTTAAAGCAGGTGGCTTGGCCACATCGGGTGGACCCTGAGGCGGGGGCGAAGGCGCGTCAGGAGAATCAGGAACATCGTTGTGATCCCCAGGGTCCCACATCTTTACCCGAAGGCTCTGTGACGGTTTCTTGAACCGAAGGGACGCTGCTTGGACCAGCATTCCCTATGTCCACGTCACTCTGGTCGCCGCTGAGGCCGACCACGGCAGGAGTTGAGGAAGACGCTGGTGTAGGAGGTGGCGACTATGAACTTGGAGAAGACGGTACAGACTTGGACCGAGTCTTCATATGACGACGGGGCGACTTGGCAGGAGAATGAGGACGAGACTTCTTGCGCTTCTTCTGGGCCGCCTTCTTCCACGCCTTCGGACCGAATAGCGATCTACGAGCCGACTTGGGAGTTGAAGTATCGGCAGGTGGCGCATCACCGAGACCAGCAGCTGCCATCGAAGTACTGGCCTTGTCCGTCGGGATTGGAGCCTTGTCTTCGTCAGAGTCGTCCGGATCGTCGTCTGAATCCTCGCCACCTGGTCGAAGGCGCTTATGGGACTTCCCATGGGCCGCTTGGTGAGCGGCCTTGGCCAAAGCTGCAGAAAGAGCTTGAGGATCGCCCGAAGACACGGTAGTAGACTGGATGCGCCGCAAAGCGACTAACGTCTCTTGATCCAAGTCCAGCGCGTCCAGGTCCAGCTCACCCGCAGTCAGACCTATCACGAAGGATTGTGAACGAACGTTAGTTGCTGAACACACGGTGGAAGGAGCGACATTAGGAACGTACCATCAACAACCAGACGAAGTACCTTGGGATCCATCCCGGCCAGACTCACGTGTGCACGGAGGGTGCGATTCGCTTGGAGGAGACGAGTGCTACGGTCTTGCTGGTTCTCGAGGACCTTGAGCGTGTCGTTATCAACATACTTGCCCTGGGCAAGCTTTACCAGAAGGAGATAAAGCTTCCGAGTCTGCTCGGTATTCGCTCCAATGGAAGACTTGTACACCTCGCGTTCGCGAGCCAGCTTCTTGTGCAACGTGTTGATGAAAACGTCCCGAGCTTGTACCTCGCAGTGCAGACGATTCAAGTCTTCTGCGTGTCGCTCCATAGTGGCTTGAACAGTGGCGAGCATGGCGTCGTTCTTGGCGTTCGACTCGCGGAGAATCTTGACGTTGTGGTGAAGGGTCTCGATCTCAGCGTTGGCAGCCTTGAGGAACGTCTCCGCGTTCTCACGAGCCATGATTTGGGGTGCCACCGAACGTACGGCGGCAGCAGCCTCGGACTGAGCAAACCGCAACTGACGTTCCAAATTGGCGACTCGTTCGGGTAATGCCGACAGCGCGTCAGGAAGAAATTGTACCGCAGCGAGGACATCATCGAAACCAACAGCAGTCTCGAGGCGACGTTGAGCGTGTAAATCGTCGTGGAGAGGAGGCGCAACGCTGAGCTGCACTTGGTGACGAGCCATTGCAGTCAAGTACGGAATTATCGAGGTCATCATGTGATAGACCGATGCCTCCGTACTTTCAGCCAGCATGGCGCGCAGCGAATCTTCGGTGAGTGGTGGTGGACCACCAGCAGGCGCAGGAGGAGCAGCAGGAGCCATCTCCGCGGATTCAGCGGCGACAGGGAGTGTCGCAGGAGCTACCGCAGGGGGTGAAGAGTCCGGGTCAGGAAGCGCCGGAGGACTGGCTGATGACGCTGCTGTCAGGGGAAGTGTAGCAGACTGAGGGGCGTTCGAACCCTCGGTCTTGCCCTCCTGAGAAACAAGTCGAGTAATGCGGGGCGATGAGCAAGGTGCCGATGATTCAAGAGAAGGATGAGCTGACGTACCTCCAGCTGTTCACGTTCGCGACGTCGGCGAGGGTTGAGACGCTGAAACACGTCGGACACGGCTCGGTTCAAACGCTTGAACATACGGTGACTGGATGGTGAATTGGAGATGAAGAAATGTCACAACGGGCACCAGTACCGTGGCTTCCATTGCGACAGGGGCAGTTGTGGTGTAGTGATTTCTCCGTAGTTGCGGATTATCACCCGTCGACAAAGACGTGACACCGCCCAAGATGTTCAAGCGACGAACCCTCGGTCATGTGATGTACGGAGACGCCAAGGTGCAAGGGACTCGACGGCGTCACTTCCGAACTTTCAACGAGTATTGGATACGACCCATATGTCACTGAATCCAGGCTGTCCTTATTATTAATAATGGACTGGCCGGATTCGCATTCAGCGGACCATCTACGGTACGAACCCTCAGTGGCGGTTGGGATGAGTTCGCGGAAGACTCAGCGACCACGTTCACCGTCTGGAACAGGATAAAACGTTAAGTTCACCTGTACCCGCCTGAAAATCACCGTAAAACCCAGCACACTATGCATGGAGAGGCCATTCTCGGATGCCCCGCTGCGGCAGCGCGCACAGCCGGGTGGCGCATCCGGCGCGATGTGCTCCCGCCGAGGATGAGCATGCAAGGTCCACTGACTGGGGTGGGCCACACCCAAATTTGGGCCACTTTTAGGTGGCACACTCCAGTCAGTATCTCGCGGAAGCTGTCGACGAGCAGCAGCAGCGCCGCCAACCCGGAAAGCCGCACGCGCCCCAGCACACACCAGAGCAGCATGCCGGGCCTCAGCGCCTCTGAGCTGTCTCCAGAGACTCTGTGTGCTGGTGACACGATCGAGTACTACTGCCGTGCCTTCGTCTGTGGAGACCCCAAGGGCTTTCGGCGCGCCGTCGTCACTTGCATTGACGACGGCCCGGACGTAAACTTCCCGGTCGATTTGGACACCGGGGACGTAATCCCGGGCAACATGATGATGAAGCGAGTCACTGCTGCGTCTGAAAAGCAGATAGATCCCAGTGCCTCGCTCTGGAGGAAGCTACGGACGTTCAAGCTCGTCGCAGGGATGTTTGCAGCTCCATCGAGGGCCAGCGCACTCAATTCAGCGCTGGCCGGGGCAATCAATGCTGCGGTAGAGTCCGTTCGGAAGGCGCTACGTGATAAAAGCGAGGAGATCGTTCCGGAGACACCCCAGAGCAGCGCGTGCAGCTCTCCCGAGCCAGCGCCGAGTTTGAGCCAGGTGGAGCTGCCCAGAACTCCAACCCGGCCGTTGGCGGCGACAGCGAGCGGTGGTGAAGCCCCAGCACGGTCGGAGAAGAAGGCACGAAGCGAGCAAGCGTACGAAAGATCGTCTATTAGGGAGATTATCGACTTGGTGTCGTCGTGTGATGAGAGTGGAGTGCTTTCCGGTGCTAAGTCTGCCGAACCAAGTCCAGCAAGCGAAGTTGAGGCGGCTGTGTATGTGCGGGCGATTCCGAACCGCCACGCCCGGGCCAAGATCCGCCACCAGGCGAAGAAACGCGAGCGCAATGGCACGTCCCGAGATCGAGAAAGCGCCGCTATCTGGCGAAGTGCGCCATCACCAAGAGCGGCTCGGAGATCTACCACGCAAAGACGTTACAGGCCGTCAAGTTTAAGGCCTTGAAGAACAGCCCTGAGGTGGGAGAGCAGCTGGAGACTCTGCACGCTAGACGGGATGTGTTCCAGGATCCAGCAGCGAAGCAGGCTCGCACGCTGCTCAAGACACTGTCATGGCCGTCAGACGTCGAGCCCATTTCGAGCTGCAAGCGCAACGGCGTTAAGTTCCCGGACATCGGCGCAGTCGACGCATGCAAGTGTTTCGGCGATTGTTTTTGGGATACGTGCTCCAACGTGGCGTCCGCGTCGTTCTGCAACCCCGAAGTACTGCAAGCTCGGGGCGAGGTGCAGCACGCATCGCGGACGCTGGACACGTTGAAGCTCTTCGACACGGTCCGATTAGGCCTCGGGGTGTACACCACCAGGGATCTCGAAGTCGGCGACGTCCTGGGCGAGTACTGCGGGGAGCTGATGGAGTTCTCCGCAGTGGTGGAAGGGCAACCACGGAAAGCCGTCATTGAGAACAGCGGCTACACGCTGCTGTACAACGCGAAGTCCGTCAACAGGAACTTCGTCTACGTGGATGCCTTAAATTGCGGCTCCATCACGAGGCTCATCTCGCACGCCTGCGAGCCCAACGCAGCTTTCATCGAGCAGCAGACGCGGTCGAGAGTCCGCGTGCTAGTGAAGATGATCAAAAATATGTCTGCAGGCGCCCAAGTGACTGTCCATTATGATAACCAGCGCTGGTTCAAGTGCGCGTGCAACAAGTGCTGGAAGGACCCGAGCCTGCAGGACGACAGCAGCAACGGAGCGTAGGACGAAGTAGATCGACTTTCCTTCAATGCACACCGTAATACATGTAGTTGGCAACGTCGTCCAACACAATCTTGCAGAAAAATCAACGTAGTTCAAGTGCAGGAAAACGTTAAGCTCTGTTGTGGATAAACTCACTTGTACAATATGCATTGGCCTTAGTCTGACTCCGCGCCGCTATAGATCCTCTCCTACGTGCCCATCCGCGAGTGCTGGATCAGTCTGCAGATAGTGCAGGTCCGATTGCTCGCGGCCGATCCCCCGCAGCGTCGATGCCTGCTGCTCCACGCTTCTGCCCAATGAGTCTGCTCACGAGTATGCGCCGACCCGCTCCATCCATGCGATCCGTAGCCCGGAGAGCGAAAATAAGGGGCACACAGGTGCCGAACTTGAAGGAGTAGTTGCAGGGACACCACTTCCTCCGCAACTGAACGGGCCACCCACACGGTGGCTCGTTCTGCACTTTCATCCTGGCGTAATTAACGCCCATTTGGGCTGAAACGGCAATCGCCTCCTCCGTGGTTCACTTAACCCCCTCCACGACGATGCACTTCGCGGGATACTCGAAGACGTGGACGACTCCGGCGTCCCCCACGACGCTGTCCGCGTCGCAGCTCCTCAAAATCAACTTCTCCCGAACGAGCTCCACCACGCGTCGAGTCAGCGTGGGTGCCGCTTCAGGCTCCGTTCGGAATGGTCGCTGCCTGGCCGATTCATGCATGCAGCAGTCACTCAGCTCCTTCAACAGCATGCTCATCATTAGGCGCCGCCGCAACGTATAATCCCGCTTTAACACCTTGTTGAATTGCTCAACAGGATTGCTCGCTGTGGCAAAGCCACTCGGCGTTGAGTAGCATTGCCACAATGAGAGCGGTCCACGCAGCCACTGCGCCTCTAGGTAGTCCCAGAAGTCCACCAGCCCCGAGTAGTTCCTCCAGGCCCACAAGAGCTGGTCCCGCAGATAGGAAAAGCTGGTCTGGTCACGGGCGAAATGCATGTCATACAGCCCTCGCACTAATGCACCCGCTACGTGCGAGGGAAATCCCTTCATGTGCTTCTCCACATTGGCCATGACGTGGAAGAAGCACATCAGATACTCCATGCCAGGATTGCTCTGGAACACTGTGAAAACCGCATTGCGCTGGGCTTGCTCAGCGTCGCCCATGACGTATCGCGGCATGAGTATCTGCTGCGTGATCCATGTGTAGAGCCGGCTGAGCGCTGCCAGACAGCTTTCGTAAATTGGTTGCAGCCTCTGGGACACCACAAACAACGCCACGAGATGGAAGCTGCGCACACGATCGGAAATGCCGATGACGATTACCGGATACTCCGCGGTGTTGATCTTGAAGGTGGCGTCCATGTGCAGTACGTAATACTCGGAGGGTAAGGTGAGCCTTCGCACCAACGTCTTTGTTGTCAGCCCCACAACGAAGGGCTCCTCGTCTGAACCGCCGCCGATGATTGGCTTCCCGCTCTCATCGAGATCCCACGCAAAGGTGAACGTGTCGTGGTCGCCCTCGCTCCCGGTGTACGCTCGGCTGTGGATCCACTGGGTGAGGTCCTCCAGCCGGTCGTGGTTCTCGAGCTCCGTCTTCAAGTAGTGATTGCAGAAGTTCCGCACCTTGTCCAAGGGAGGGAGGTCGTCCGCAGGAAGCTGGATATTCCGGCCCATCGCGTGCTGGATGCGTAGCGGTCGCAGCCGCTGATTGGCGAGCTCACGGCAGAACTCCTTCTGCCTTCCAGACAGCCTAGCACGCTTGGGAGATGAGAAGGCGGTGAAGTGATCACCTAGCTCGTAGATGTAGAACTCACCACTGTCGGAACAAACGAGGACCTTGCCGCGCCACGAGCAGGTGACGCCGCTACAGGTCGCCGACTCGCACATGAGCAACTTGTACCGCATGCTGTGGTGCGAGCCGGCGCCACAAGCCGTACACGGCATTGCGTTGTTCTTCCCCGTGCTGTGCCTCTTCATCCTGCTCAGCATGGCTTCCGCATCGTCGGCACTGAGCTCGATGCCCACCTCTCTCCACGGCAACGTCCGGGACATCGCTCGCTTGCTCTGCTTCACGAAATGGGCGGGGGCTCGGTCTAATTGGCCGCAAGTCGAAGTGGAAGCGCACGCTCCAGGCCCTTTGCTGCGCGCACTCAGCTCCTTCCACGCGCGCGGGGGCCACGTTCATGCACGAAACGGGTGCTTTTCATGCATCGTGTGGCGATACCAAGTCATAGTGTGCCGAACAGCATCTTTGTGTGGGAATCGCCATGCCACTGTACTGGTCAGGGTCTAATGGTGCCAAGACGCATTATCGTGAGTTTATCCACGTTTGCGGTGCCGTCACCATACTTTAGGTTGCTTTTCACTCGTTCTCGTCTGGGACAGGGCGCGGACCGTTAAAGATACTCATGCGACGGTGCAGACGACGCTTGGCGTGCAAGAAGATCCATAACGGATCATTGTTCACTTGATATTTGTATACTTGATTAGGAATTCTTATTAGGAATAGACCTGAAAGGGTAAGCTTAAATACTAAACAGAATTTCCACTCAAGCACACAGAGCGACGTCCGGCTTCAAGGTAAGCGTCAGGTCAAGCTTGTTTGAGTGTGTTATGCCTGTCGGTGAGCTCGAAGCTCTGTAGCGAGGGTTCATCCGGCAAGGCCAAGAGACTTTGTGTATTGGCCGATTACTATCGGGAGGTTTTTACGTGACGGCTTATTGTTGCCTATTTGCACGACTGGGAGTGCTTGTATTGCATCCCTTTTATTCTTCCAGCCGAGTGTTGAACACTCGGTGATCTCGTAAAAGGCTTACCCGTGCCTGGTACCCTTCCGCTGTTGGGACCACGAGGATTCAAAACACCTGCTAGCTTTGCTCGTGCTAGTAGCGTGTTCTTATTTTTACTGGTTGGCCTATATAAGTAGTTTACAAGGTCCAGTTTGTCCCGGTGCAAGAGCAGAACTGGGGTCTTCAGGTCCGCCCGAACGATCGTTTACTATCCTAGTAGACGTATTGTTGTGAGAACGTCCTAACTACATTTGTAGCTAGAGTTCACGTGGGATTTCCAACACCACAAAAGGGTCTCGACTTCTAGATGTGTACAATAACAAGCACATAGTAGCCGGATCGGCTACATTTGACACAGCAAACTGTGCAAACATCATCACACGGCCACTCGGTACATATTCCGATAAGCTGACCGCTGTGGAGAAAGATGAGATAGAGTTGTTAGTGGCGACAAGAGCTGGATGAGCTATTGCCGACACCAAGGATGGCTATCTTTCGACCCTCTGCCAAGTGTACCTCCTGCTACGCAATTCGCCAAAAAAGACACCCTGTCCGGAACCGGACCCGGCCGCTGCAAAAGCGCCGCCTAAAACGAGGGCTGCTGCCAAAGCTACCGTACATATTACACCTGCTGTTGAGGCAGCGGTGGCGACACCAATAGTTGCTAAAGACAAGCAGTCGACGCCGAGCAAGCCTGTCGCCAAGTCTTCTGCTACCAAGAATTCTGCTGTCACTAAGCCGGCCGCCAAGAAGCCGTCTGCTAGTATGTCTGCAGCAAAGAGGCCTTCAAGTCGTACCGATGAGATGCCTCAGCGGAAGCGAGCCGCCGTTGACGAGACAAAAACCATGGCACCCGAGCCTACCGTTGCAGGTGAGTGTACGACGCGACGCCTAATCGGTGTATCAATACTAATATAATGTTATTACAGATATGACTGCATCAACTATTCCTGATACGACCGAGACTGTTCCGGATCTTACCGACATATCTATTCCGAATGGGGATGATACTAATCCTGATACTACTGAAGAACCTGTTCCAAAGGCGACAACTACCGGTGCTGAGGTTCGTACCGGAGCAGATGCAACTGGTGGGCGATCACTACTGGACGCGTTTGATTCGGACGACTTCTTGGATGCTCTTCGTAGTGATCGTTTGTTTGGGCCACTAGAATCGGATGATTTGATCGTCGGCGAGACAGACTGGTTGCTTGGTTTGGACTCGGATCTTGAAGGAGATGAAGAGTCAATCATTCATGATGACGACAGCAATGCTATTTTCGAGGAGTCAGACGTCGAAAGCGTAGAAAATGACACAGAAGTTTCTAGTGGATGTGGTGGATGAAGACCATGTCACGTTCGATCTTGATGCTGGCGACCTGGAATGCCTTCAAAAGGAGGAGTGGGATTACTTTGATGAGCGGCACAGTGGACAAGTTATGGTGGATGCTGCTCCGCTTTACGACGGCCCCTGCGGACCTACTAAAGCAGCTCTGGCCTACGCCGAAAATCCGTTGGCTATATTCTACTTTTAGCTCCCCAAAGAACTGTGGCGTCGGATTGCTAGTGAAACGAACAAATATCGCCTAGATTGTATTGACGAGGTCGCCCAAGGTATGCACAGACGTGCACGCGAAAAATGTTTTGTCTGTCGAAGAGTATCGAGTCAAGTTGCGCCGCAAGAACAACATTCAGCCACACGAGATAGTCCGGTTCATTGGACTGTTGATTGCAAGGGCTCTGGGGCCGCGCCGTGAAAGTCTAATTAGCCATGGATCACAAGGACCGAGGGCGCGCTTGTCGAGAGGCACTTTCAGCCAGTTTCTCAGCAGAGATCGCTTTTAGAATATTGCGCGCTACCTCCACTTCAATGATAACGATCTTCAGAGTTCCATTGGTGATAGGGCGTTCAAGATCCGCCCTGTTGTCCAAGCTCTTCAAAAGACTTTTTTTCCGCGGCTTTCGGCTTGGTGCCCGCATCTCTTTCGACGAAGACATGGTGCCCATGCATCACAAACGTAATCCTATTCGGCAGTATCTGGCAAACAAGCCTAACAAATGGGGCACGAAGCTCTACATGACTTGCTGTGCAGACACCGCATACTGTTCCAGGTGAGAAATAGTTCTGGTCTGGATAATCCGGAATATGTTCGGGATGTTCCGCGCTGAATACAAGATTATACTGACCTTGCTGTTTGTTGCTGTGTAGAATCGACATCTATTGTGGCAAAGCCGACAAGGACGAAACTGCAGTAGCTCAGAAAGCAGTCGTGGCGAATCTCCGTCATGTCCTTCGCGGGCAGCCGGCACAGCGTTTGATATGCACCGACAACTACTATACTTCTATCCCGTTGCCACACAAGATTTTGGCCATGGGGCACATGCATGTGGGAATAACTCGCGATGACCGCAAGGGATGGTGCAAGAAGCTGGAATTCAAACAAAAGCGGCGTCCGCAAAGTATGCCTCGTGGTATGTTCCGCATCGCACAATGACGCCATCATCCCGAGCTCGTTGCACTAAACTGGATGGACAATAAACCGGTTCGTTTCCTCGCGACGGGGTGCTCCACGAAGCTGACACACGTGAGTCGACGTGAGCCGGGTGGTACTGTGTCTATGGTGCCGTGCCCTCAATTGGTGAAGGACTATCACGAAGCCATGGGCGGGGTTGATGTCCACGATCATCTCCGCCTAAAGCGCTACTCAATCCAGCGCTCCATTCGAATGAGAAAGTACTACAAGACGCTGTTTATCGGTCTCGTTGATATCGCCATGGTCAACGTATTCATTGTGCACAAGCTGGCAAATGGAAAAGCTCAATAAACCCGTGCCGCCACACGCAGTCTTCTTGCATCGTTTGCACGCTGATCTTCTTGGACAAACAAGTGAAGATTTATCCGGCAGAAATGACGTGGAGGAGCTGATCACGTAGACGCTACCGCGTCAACCTCACACCCTCCAGAAGCTCGAAGAAAATAATAAGGCAAAAACTAAGAACCGTCAATGGATCTGCAAGGTGTGCTCGGCGTTTGCAGGTCCTAATGTGCGCAGTTTTGAGACCAGTTACTTTTGTGCGGCCTGTAGTCGCTCGAAGAGAGGCAGGGTGTCGTTGTGCAACAAGGCACGCCGACTTGACCGCGACAGCAGCCTCACCTGCGATCAGATCTGGCATCAAACGTGGCGCAATGGGACCGCCATTCCTCCTGAGTACCAGGACAAGATCCGATTCATCGATAAGCGCAGACCGGAAGTGTGTGATAGCGATACTGAGTCGTAGGAGCAGCGCTAGCGAGCCGTAGAAGCAGATATACAAGTCTAGCGTCGCTCGCAGCTGGGAACTGAATGCAGAAACCAAAGTTGTAGGTCGTGCGTAAGTTGCCAGTTATCGTGGTGGTGTACGTGCACCCACAATACAACCATTGTCAATGTGTTTGGATAGCCGTTTCATCTTACTTTATGTTGTTTGTGGCCAAACCACCTTTGATTGTACAGAGTGTTTGACTGCTCAAGCTTGGACGCGTTTTTAGTGCATCTCTCCCTCGCGGTTCAGCGTGAATGTACCGGGCGGCATCAACATTATCCTGTAGAATGCGTCCCGTAATGAAGTAGTCGGTGCCTAACAAGCCAGCCCCTACCCGCAATACAGAGGAGAAGATATTGATACTTGAGGTTAATTGAATCGAGAGCGCCAACTTGGTTTTGACGACGTCCTTCAAACGCAGCAAGCGGGGACGCGAACATGCAGGCGTTGATGGGGATGCCCAAACGTATGCTTGAATCGCATGGGTTAGCACCACCAGCCTCGCTACAGAGTCAACACGGAATGATAAGGGAGAAGTCCCCACATGGAACCGTTTCATTACTTTGCAGCACGTTTTCCAGCGCTATACAGCAAATCATAGCTCTGTGATTCCTGATCTGGGCGTGCATGAAGCCAGCAGTAAGTTTCAATTCATCTGTGACTCTCCACACATCAATTGTCTTATATCGCTGGAAAGGCGCAGAAATACCGGTCACATACTCCACGCAACACTGTTGTAGCTTCTATATACTCATGCAGTAGTTCATCCACAGATCTAGTCCTCTCACCGCTGTATTTACTGCTGCCACACTCGCATTTGCCTCTCCAACTGCTTTAACAACTCTTCATACTTCGAAAACACCGTCAGCACGTTCTTCTGTGACAGGAACTGCATCACATCCAGCTTCTGGCAGCATCAAGATCACTCTCTCGCTTTGTCTGTGACTGCCATCTCCTCTAGCGGCTTGATAATCATATCCCTCTTCACAGCTGCACCAAGATGAACTCTATCCGCTTAGCTGGTCGTTACTAACCATCCACGTGAGTCCGGAGCTGTTTGCGATACTGGAGACTCAAGAGCTGCACGTATCTGTCCCAGCACTTCTGTATACGACAGATTGGCATTCAGTCTCAACGGGAAGAACGGGCGGCGGTGCATTATATTCTCCACAGTGACCTTGCATGAGCGCCAGTAGACGCATTCTTGGACCTGAAACTTGTCGATTTGCGCGCTACGTTGTGTTTTCACGGAACGCAATGCTGCGCAGCAAGCAAGTGTAAGCTGCTATACGTCGTCGCCAGTAGGAGGCTGTTCGGACGCCGCCATAGTCGCAGCAGCCATGCGATGGCCCAGAACAGTCGAACTGAGATATCGTACATAATTCCACGTTCTTAATCTTTTTTTTTTACATTTTTACAAGGGTTACCACGTAAATAAAGTAGCAATGCATGTAAAAAACCAGCACACTGCCTAGTTGGCATCGTCGTGTCCCGTCCAAATCGTTACAGCTCTCGTCTCGATTCGTGATCCCTGGATCCAGATCTTCGTGCTCGAATCCACAGTGTCATTAATCCAGAACAGTGTCCACCAGTCATTTTGCATCTTCTTATTTCTTAAAAAGTACCTCACCACAACCGCCTCCTGCGCCCAGTTGTCGCCACCCAACAGTGTCACTGCGCGCACCCAACAACAATTTCACTATCCCATTAAAATCTCCAAGCACACACCACAAAGCAGACACTCGATTGGGCGACGCTCCCCGTTCTGATTGTTTCCCTGGAGTTTCGGCCAATAGTACCACTTCGAGTAGTGACCAAGTTTGCAGCACCAATTGCAAGGCGGACATGTCTCACAACCGCACCCCACGCAACTCTCAAAGAGAAATAAAAACCGGTAAGTGAATGTGCAAAAACTGAGTTTCCAAAAGAAAACCCAAAAATCAAATTGGGGATTATCATATGTCTTCCACACAATACTATGTACAGTGCCCGCCAAATCATTAAGACCCCCGATTTGGCGGGACAATTCTGACAATATCTCGGCTTCTAGCCTGAGTTGAGAGCTGCTACTTTGATATGTTCTCTCTATTAGGCTTACAGAGGTGCCACTTGTGTTAACAACTTAGATTTCTATGTATCTGACAGGGCTGGTATACAAATTCAAGGTTTGGACATCAGCGTCAAATTATTAAGACCACATTCTTTTTATGACGAAAAAACACTTTTATGAACAGACCTTACAAAACTCTATATTAAAAGAGTGATGGTCAAAATAAGTAGATGGTTGGCGAAATGAGCGGGTAGCTAGACGCTACGGAGGCTGTGAGCCTTTCATTTTCTAATGGGCCACGGCAAGACCCTCTCCCAACAAGAGTACTGGTTTATCGTCGGTCTCCACGACGGAGGCGTCTCTCTGCACGAGATCGCTAGGAAGACAGGTCGGTCCCGTACGTCCGTCCGGAACGCAGTCAAGGCGGAGCGGGGACGGAAGGAAGACAGGGGTGGAGAGCGAAGGGCTGGGCGGCAACCGGCACTGACGGAACGAGAGCTGCGGCAGCTTGTGCGTGCCGCGGCGACAGGTGAGTTCTTTGCTGCGGAGCTCAAGACGAAGTTCGGCATCAAGGCGTCCGTGAGGACGATCCAGCGGGTTCTGCAGCGTGTGGACCATCTGGTTTACACCAAGATGGACCGCACGCTTCCCCTCACGGCAGCGCACAAGGCTGCCCGCATGCAATGGGCGGAAGATTACATACTGAAGCCAGGTAAGCCTCTCATATTAAAGTTTTGCTGCAATTTTGTATTATAGGCTTGGCCAGCTCGCTCGTCTGACTGCAACCCCATCGAGAACGTCTGGTCGGCGATGGCGGCCAAGGTGTATGCACATGGCCGCCAGTACCAAAACGTTGCTGATCTGGAGGCAGCAATCATGGCTGCATGGGACTCCATTCAGCTAGACTACTTGCTGAAGCTGATAGAGTCCATGCCTCGCCGCTGTCTAGCGGTGATCAAGAAGAAAGGTGGTCTGACTAGGTACTAATTTTTAATATAGAAATTTGTAAGGTCTGTTCATAAAAGTGTTTTTTCGTCATAAAAAGGATGTGGTCTTAATAATTTGACGCTGATGTCCAAACCTTAAATTTGTATACCAGCCCTGCTAAGTTGTTAACACAAGTGGCACCTCTGTAAGCCTAATAGAGAGAACATATCAAAGTAGCAGCTCTCAACTCAGGCTAGAAGCCGAGATATTGTCAGAATTGTCCCGCCAAATCGAATGATTTGGCGGGCACTGTAATAAAGCGCTACAGTATCATATTCCAGAACCTTCGCAATTTGACTCTAATACAGCTTTAGATGAACGTCGCGCCGCCTGGTATCGCGCAGTTCGGTCTCGTGATCGCCGGTCGCCCTGTCATCACCGACTTCCGGTGCGTATGTCTATAGCTGCTGGCCACCTGCAGTGTCACTCACTGCCTCTATCATCCGTGTCATCTTGCTTACATTTCGGTTTACATAATTTACAGGGAAATCGGGCCCGCGCACTACGTCGTGGACATCCTGGAGCCGACGCAAGTGACCGACCTCACGTTCTTCTTGCTGCCTGGATCGCCTGTACCGCCAGGTTTCGGAGGTGAGAAGATGTACCCATGTGGTAAACCTAGTGATACACTAACATCTGAGTCTGAGTTGATGCTAGCCGTACTATACTTCGCTTTACCAGCGCTACAGAACTGGCAACTACTGGGAACAGTGTTCGCTGAGAAGCCGAGCGCCATTTTCCGGACATCGTGGCCCACACATCCGGACGTGGTGGGTCAGCCCGTGCTGCAGCTTGGCGTGTCAATCGAGAGTCTGGATAATGTCAAGAATTTGGGCATTGAGGCCAGCGGATTGGAGGAGCGCAAGGCATTTGCACTCAAGATCGCGCAGGATTTATTTAACTACCTCAGCTCCTTCTCCAGTAGCAACAGCCAAAGCTACATGACGATCCCCACGAACTTACTGGACAAGTGGATGGAGAGATTCGAGGCCAAATATCGACGAGATCCCAATTTTATGATGAAAAATCAGTAGAGTGACAAAATAAAAGTTCTGTAGCGGTAAAAACGATGACGAAAGATTGGAGGTGTGTCAACAAAAAGTGATCCAATTAGTACTGACATCTAGGCTTTCACTGCACTATACAAATATTTGTGATTCGAGACTTACTCGAACTCCCTGGTGACGGTCTTGTTGACTGGATGTGGACACCCAAAATGAGCTTCCATCTTGCTTTTCCATGCCGAATCGACAATCTTCTGCTCGCCATTGCTTATAGCGTTCACGATGGTCTTGCAGCGAGGTTCCTTCACTCCCCACAGAGCCTTGAAGTCGTCTGTATAGTCGACGATACCACCGAGACATTGGTCGTGGAACATGCAGATTTGACGCTTCATGTCTGCAATCGACTGCCCTCCGTTTAATGACATCGTCTCATTGTACCAGTTCATCATACGCTTCTCCGACCGGGTCAAGTTGAACGCAATCACCACGGGAACACTATGCTTCGACCTGCTTGAAACTGGTGGAATAATCTCCTTCGTCGCGGTGCTAGTACGACAACTCGACAGTCGACGCCTCGCTCTTGACTCCTTCGGTAAAACTCGACTGATAAACCAATCGAAAAAGTTGCGACCGTTGCTTGTTTCTCCCTCCAGACTAGACACTGGTGCGCGAGTATCTGCAACTGGTTCGGTACCGCCACAAGTGTTGTACATGACAGCAAGTAGACCGTTGATCTCGTCCGTGTAGCTGTTTGTGCCTAGATCGCTACCGTCCATCAAGTCGGCGAATCGGTTAGGCACACCCTTTAAGTACCGACCGATAACGGGGTCTTCACTCGCTTCGATCGGGTTCGAGCCATTCTCACCGGTTCTCATTGCGACAGCATCGGTCGGCTTGAATGGCGGACCGGTAGGATTCTTTCTGACTCGTCGCTTACACGAGGCCCACGCTACAGGGTCCGCTGCCTTCTCTTCGAACGTCATGCGTCGTGTACCAACGCGACACTTGTGGAAGATCGTGAGCAGCGCGTCCAACATGGCGTGATGCGACCAGAAGATCGGATCTGCGGGGCACTGGAACTTCGCCATTGTACTGCCTAATGCTGCGTGGATATCGGCGTGGCATCCGCGCTCAACCGTGCGAGAAACCTTCTCTATGTTCGTCCCATTGAAGAGCTGCCCGATGACCGACGCATAGCTAATACTCGCTGGGACTTTAGCAGACCCCCAACTGCCTCTCGGCACATGCAACACCAGTCTTTGACGAAGACTGACAGAAATGATCCAGTGGAGCATTAGAGACGCACGTTCCAGTGATATTCTTGCCGTTGATAACCACAGTCTGCTGCGTGTTGCCTGTCAATCCGCCCAGCTCTTTCATGATAGGAGAGCAGTCTCCAAGAGTCTTACATTCTCCAGATAGAGCTTTGTTACTGGTCTCTATCCAATTAAAGTACGGAATCGTCACGCACGCATACTCGGGGCCTTGACCACGCAACATGTTCTCGAATACGACGAGGAAGAGCCGATGCCAGTAGATGAACATGCATTGCTTATGCGCCTCCATCTCGGACTTCATCTCGGTGTGGATCTCCACAAACTTGATGTACGCGCCAGAGTCCATTGCTGCAGCCAGCGCTCCTTTGTATGTGGACTTCTCCACAGCCGTCATTGCATCCCAGTTCCGGCGTACTCGTGGACCACAAAGTGCTTGTGCGTCAGCTATTAGGGCCAGTATCAAAGGCAACGCCAAGATAATAACCCGAAGACAGTTCATGGTTATGGTTGCCAGGAAGCAAGTAAGAACTAAAATGCACAGCTAAGATATTAACGAGTACAGCCAACTGGACACGGCACAGTATGGTGTTGAGCGCTACAGCTCCCAGCCAAAAAGTTGAGTTGAGATCAGAAATGACGAAAGTGTCATATGACCACATTTCGATGTGTCAGCTGCAGATAATAAACACCAAAGTCTACAGCCTATCGTTGTAGCTGATTCGCGAATGAATGACTTGAAAAGACAATATACTCGTAGAACCACACACATTACTCATCACATTGATCTACGAGTTCGAACGAAGCTACTACTTGGTCTCGCGTAAGAGCTAAACGGACTGCACCACGCTTGAGAGCGCATCCGTGGCAGTCTGCGTGACAGTCTGAGTGGCATCCTGAACGACAGATTGAGTCGTGTCACTGTAGGCGTTCTGTTTCGTAGACTGAGTAGCGTTTGTCGGCTTGGGGCAGCCGAAGTAGGATTCCATGTCCTTACGCCAGTTCCCGTACGTGATCTTCTGTTGACCGCTCTTGATGGAGTTGACGATCGTAAGACAACGCGGTTCTTTCGCCCCCCACGTTGCCTTGAACGCCGCCGAGTAATCTTTCGTGCCTCCTAGACACTGGTTCTCAAACATGCACACTTGACGCTCGAGATCGGCCATGGCTTCGGCACATTGGCCCCCCATGTTGGCCATCGTTTTCTTGTACCAAGTTGAGACTTTCTTCTCTTCTGCAGTCTCTTTGTTCACCGTAACCACATCCACATTGTTGTTGTTGCCATCATACTGTGGAGACGTTGTGGGGGCTGTGGTAGGTGCAACAGTCGGAGCTATTGTGGCAGGAGTGTAGTTATTCGACGGGGTTGTCACGGCAGGAGCGTAGTTATTTGTCGGGGCAGTCGAAGCAGGTACCGTCGGGGCGTAGTTGTTGTTAACGCTGGGCTCGTCATCGCAGTCGTTGCCCCGGATGTTGTTGCCCTGGTTGTTCCTCCACGGCCACCATCCCCAACCGTGCTCCGCTTTAAGTTTGCGTCCGCAACCGTATCCGTGCTCGGCTTCAAGTCTGCGACCAAAGCGCCCAAAGCCCCAGCGGTTGCGAAGCCAGTCGAACAAGCCCCAGCGGCCAGGTTGTTGAGGTGCCGCTGTAGGAGTGACTGGTGCGTTGTTGACCGGCACAGGCGCGGTGGTAACCGGGGTGGGAGCCGCAGTAGGGGTGACAGGTGCCGGCGCGGTCGTTGGCGCCGGAGTAGGCGTGCCATCACAGTTGTTGTACATGTCGGCGAGTTGACCGCTAAGTTCGTACGAGTAGCTGCTATCACCCAAATCACGTACGTCCATCAGTCCAGCGAACTGGTTGGGAACGCCTGTGAAGTATCGACCGATGAGCGGGTCTTGGCTTCCTTGAATCGGGTTGTTGCCATTGACGCCCGTGCGCATAACGATAACATCCGTCGGATTGAACGAACCGCCACCTCGCTTGGCACATGAAGTCCAGGCAACAGGGTGCGCAGCTTTCTGCGCGAACGTCAGTCGCTGGGTACCGACACGGCACTTGTGGAAGATAGTGTGGAGCGCATCGACCATAGCGTGGTGCGACCAGAAGATGGGTTCAGACGGAGAAGCGAACGTGCCCATGGCACCTCCAAGGTTGGCGTGGATGTTGTTGTGGCAACCTTGTTCGACGTTCGGGGACATCTGACCGATGTTTTGAGCGTTGAAAACTTGCTGACGAACCGAAGCAAAGCTGGTACTGGATGGAACACTTGCAGACCCCCAGTTACCTCGAGGTACACAGCGCGCACAAGCCGATCCGGACACTGTTCCGGATTGGCAGAAGTGATCAAGCGGCGACTGCGCCACACAGCGCCCCGAGTTGTTAATTCCGTTGATGTTGATCGTGCGCTGTGAGCCGGTCGTGTAGCCTCCGAGTTCTCTCGTGATTGTGGAGCAGTCTCCAAGAGAAGAGCATGAACCAGCAAGCATGCGGTTGTTGGCACCCACCCAGTTGTAGTACGGCACAGTCACACAAGCGTACTGGGGTCCTTGTCCACGAAGCATGTTCTCAAAGACAACCAGTAGCAGACGGTGCCAGTAGATGAACATACACTGTCGATGAGCTTCCATCTCCGACTGCATCTCTGTGTGCATCTCGATGAACTTGATGTAAGCACCCGAGTCCATCGCAGCAGCGAGGGCTCCCTTGTACGTGTCTTTCTCGGCGGTCGTCATGGCGTCCCAGTCCTTACGGACACGCGCACCGCACTGTGCGTGAACCGGCGACAGGATCGAAACGAACGCTAGAAGAGCTGCGCTCAACACCCACGCGAGCTTCATGGTTACTCTGGACCTTGATCTGCGAGGACGGATAAGGTGCTAGTCCGATTGACTGGAAATCGGGAAATGAGGCTTGTCGAGACGTGCAGAGCTTACCATGACGTACAGCGAGAAGGAGCGAGCGCAGGGAGAGAGCAATGTCGACCGAGGCAGTTGGTCATCATTAATATCAAGCTGAACAGCTTGTTCAGCCTCTACTAAGAGTAAATCTGAACAAGGCAGTTGGTCTGGCTTCAGCTTGTGACCTCGATAAGACTTTTGATTTATCTGCTGGTAGGGTTCAACTTCAACTGTGTCCTTACAAATTCCAGTATTATTTTTTGACAAGTGCACGACCTGGATGGCAAACATGACATTCCATCTGCTAGCTACCAGGTGCGTGGTACAGAGTGGATGAGTTGATGTGGCGGCTGAAAAACCCTCTACGGCGTAGATTCCTGTACGTTGAGTGCAAAGGTGCTTCTCTTTTGTGTAGGTGTATAGAATTTGGGTGAGTTTCATTTACGTGATGAGATGTGCAGGTGCTAATTAGAATGACCGCAGCTTTGTACCTTTGACAACATCAGGAAGAGGCACAACCAACTACCGATAACATGTTAGTCGAACAGTCCAGTATCTCTACAGTCTAATGTCCGCAGTGTGTGACTGTAGCTCCACATCGCAAGTTGCAAAAATATTTGTGTGGGCAGGTATTCACATGTCAGATGCCTTGGTGCCTTGGTGTTATGGAGACGCTGTGCCGGGGCCTGTTGCTCAAGACTGAAAACTAAGTTATTTTCCGCTGGTGATCTTCGTCCGTCTCTTTGCTAGTCGCACCTGTTCTCGATCGACACGATATTTTTCAATCTACTTTAACCGAAAAGGATTTTTGCTTCAGACCGAAGGCACATCCCGGGGGTCCGTCGTAGACCGCTACAGGCTCAGCAGAAGCGGATCAATCTCCACGTTACTCATGCCACTTCGCATCGATCGCACAGAAAATTGCGGTCGGAGGAGTGATGCCCGACCAGTTGCCGCTCAGGACTGCAAAGCTACAGCTAAGTTCTACAATTATGCAGGTGTGACGCTCATCCGATAGGTATGGGAATGAGAGTTTGCTCTTCGGAATGCTCAGGAACTACGCTGACGATACCTTGTTGCACGGCGGAATTTTTATATCGATAGGAGAGCCTTTCAGCCTTTTGGGTGCCTTCAATGTGTAGATTTGGTTGTCGAATTGCTGAGAAATGATTTTATTTGAGCTATTAGTTCAGAACCAATAATTGGACCCGCTGTTTCATTTAAATGCTTTTATTTTGCTGTTAATTATAAAACCTACAGGTGGGTTTAGAAAGGTGTTTCGTTTTTTTGTAAATATACTAAAAAGTGAACCCCGAATCCCCGATTTTTTTCCGATAAAAACTCAACATGGACACATTTTCTTATGCTTTTGCAATTTCATAACACAGACGACCAATCTCTTTTTTCTCGACCGCAAACACGTCTCTTAGCTGCGTTGCATTTCAACTTTGTAGGAGTAAGTGTCGACCACTCATCCGTCGAAGGTGTCTCTGTCTTTCGAGTCTTAGGAGCAGGAACATTGTTGGGCATTGTTGAAGTTTCCTTGGAAGAGCCCAACGAAATAGAATCCGCTTCCGGGGCTGCAGCTGATCCACCACCAGGCTCTTTGGATCCACCACCAGGCTCTTTGGATCCACCACCAGGCTCTTTGGATCCACCACCAGGGCCAGAGTACAGGAGATACACTCCTTGTACACTTGCCACGAGTACTTCTTCTTAAGATAACGAACGCCCAACCAATACCAGTACAACACGCAGGTATCACCACAGGCACTATAATCGAGCTTGAACGTTTGATCTGTGATCGACTCGTGGCAGTTCAAGCTAGACAACGCCAGCGTGTCCCCCTGTAGCGTGGGGCTCAGGTTGAAAGCCTTGCCCTCATTGCACTTTGGAGTGAATGCAAGTTGCATTTACTACCAGCTGGCAGTCCTTGCAGTTGCAGTTGCAACTACTAGGCTCGAGCCTCTGGCAGGGCCAGGAGGCTATCCTGCTCGCTGTAGCGATAACAGGATTTGGAAACAGAGTAGTCTAGTCACTTTACCTTTTGCTTTCTACTCAGTAAGCAATACAATCGGCTAAGCGTTCGGAAGTGCCAGCTTCCCTAACTGTGTCTACTGTTTTCGTCTCGTGGACGTACTACAAAGTCGACTTTAGTGAACCCACGTTCACACGATGAAGAAACCGGACCGTCGCGGCAAGACAGTTGAAGATGATGCTCCATTGGCCAGTGACATCAACACCGTGAGTGTGCCGTTGCTCATTCCGGTGGTCGCGCCCCGACTGTCGTCCATGTCCCATTCTGCATTAATCAAGTGGAAGAAAGCTCGAGCTGAGTATGAAGAGAGCGTGAAAGCTCGCAGCAAGGGTGATGATGAACTCTACGAGCGGCTCAAGGAAAGATTTAAGAGTACCGTCGACGAAAGACTGTTAAAGGCTCTCTGTACCTACCGCTCGGGCGGAATTGCGCCCAACGCTGTGATCGATGACCAGATTATGTCAGAAATTCAGGCGATTGTTGAACGTGTTATAAACGACACACTTCCCGACATAGATATGCTTTTGGGTAAGAAGCTGCGTATAAAATGTCTGAAACAGACGTGAACGAGCGCGTGCTGCAGTACTTCATGCTTTGCAACGAACTGATCGAAGAACACGGTCTAGTGGCCTGTTTTGAAGGTCAGCACGGTCAAAAAGAGAAGTGTAAACTGCTTATTGAGTCACTGACGCCCAGTGAGCTCAAAGCATGCAGCGGGGCTGCCGTGGCTTTAGCGTCAGAGGAAGACGTTCGACTCAACGAGTCACTAATATTAAGTTCCTTATCCAAAGGACACTTACAGCCCAATACCAGGGCTCAAAGTTAATACCTTAACTTTATGCTTCAAAACCAGAAGTGTTTTATTTACTATTATTGCGGCCAAGCCGCCTAGGGGTAAATGTATCTCTTTAACTATCTAGCATAGTTAAACCTAATCAAATTCATAACGTGTGGCTTTCAGCCAACGTACTGAGAGACCTGGTTAACTCTCCAACTCATGTACTGAGAGTTTGTTAACTCTTCGAGTACTTCGTACCCCTGTGTGTTCCACACCATGTAACCCCGTTACACTCTCCCTCACTAAGATGAGAACATTCCGTTCTCGAACTTTCCTCAGCGAGGTCACGTCTTGTCAAGACGACGGAGGTCACTAGACCTCACCTGTGCGTTCTGCAGCTCCACGAGCTCACAAACGCGTTCGCATCCTTGATGCCTGGCACTCCCACTCCGGCCCACGGCCCAACGTCTCCAGCGCGTCGCGCCGCCCCTGCCTCATCGGTCCCAGACCCCCAACTGCGCTCCGCAACTGCTCCAAGAGCATCTTCGTCTCTTTCGGTGGCGGAGTACCACCAAGAGTATCGCCGTCGACACGGTCAACGCTCCATGAGCCGTCAACAAGAAGAGAGCAAAGCTCAAAGCTCGTCAGAGCCGCGGGCGCCGCCCAGAGGGAACGATGTTCTGTTCTCGGAACTCGAAGAGGGCGAAGTCGATTACGACGAGCCCATGGGTAGTGATGATCCATCCAACCCAACCTCTCCGAGGTCGCACACTGGTGCCGCGTCTTCCCCAGCTTCCTCTGTGAGGTCTAGCCGCTCAACGGCGCGATCTCAAACAAGAAGAGACCTGCGGACACCGCATCCGTTCTCTGAACGTTCGAATCCGATTCGCTCGCTGCGCGATGCGCCACCGCTATCGTCGCGGTATGACGAGGAAGATCGATACGATCACAACGTCATTACGAATGACCTGGACGAGGCCCAAGGCCGTCAGTTGTCCAATGAGCAGCGCTCGCAGTCGTTCCAACCTGTGGTCCGACCACTTGTTCTAACGTCACGCCGTGACTACGGCTTCCAGCCGCGGAACCCTGCCGAAGCGGCCCGCCTCGCGGCACAGCAGCCGCTGAACACGTACACGTGTGGGCCTGCGGCCTCGACTGCTGATGAGCAAGTGCAACGGCACCGGCTCCGAGAGCGATATCTGACTCCACAAGTCACAACTCCTCAGGAGTATCAGGCGCGCCTGCAGATGCAGCTCAACCACCAACCGGTTCCCTCTATGCGAACCATTCCGGTTGTTCTCAACCCTGGGGAATCCCAGCGTGCTTATGAAGCACAATTCCGAAGCTGGGTGGAGGGAGCTCGACGGCTCCCCTCCTACAATGCTCTTCGAGCAAGTTTCTCTGAAGCTGATATTCGTCTTGAGAGACGTTTGCGCTTAGACTTCGCTAAGTCGAAATCACGTCGACGAACACTAAGACCCCGTCCCCATCACCTCGAGGCGTCACCGCCTCTTGCTCATGCTGCGAGCACCGCTCATTCCTATGAGCGGGCTGCTCCAGCCACTGGTCGGAGCTTGAGCTCAGCCACCGACCTGTCATCCCCGCGTTCTAGCGGCGGGAAGCGCTCGGCGCCTGACGACGCGGTCGTACGCCGTAGCGGCGGGGCAGTGAGTGTGCCCGATTAAAAGCGTCGACGACGTCAGGGCAGTCCTGCCGGAGGACAACCTCAAACTCCCAAGCGTTTTGTGAGTGAGGATAACCCCTCCATTTAACAAGGTACTGAGTACGACCCTGGCGCCTGCGCCTCGCCACCAGGAGTTCCACATGGAAGTGGAGCTCGCCGTGCTCGTCGAGCAGAGCAGGAGGAGGCCGAGCCTCAGCTGGACTCTCGCGTCGCGAGTCGCAGCAACGTGTTCGCGCTGGAGCAACGTGTGGGTTCTCTGAACCAGTATCTCCATGAGACGACTGACTCTCTGAGTCGCCTTGCAGATGGTCTCGATGAGACGAACCACCGCGTGGACTGGTTTGAGCAACCACAGTCGGTTCAGAACCGAGTCGCGGACCTTGAGCGTCAAGTCGCTCAGCTGCAAGGTCAGATCGACTTGCTGTTGCGTCTTGTGACCCCGCCACCTGCTGTCGCTCAGCCTGCCGTGGTTCGGCCTTCCGCTGTTGCGCAGCCTGTCGTGGCCCAGCCACCGCTGGCGCCAACGCCTCCGCGCTCACCTGAGCAGGGTCCTGATACGGCTTGAGTAAGCCAACGTAGAAGACTGGATGCGTGCGCATCTTCTTCAGAAGGTAAAGCGTATACGCTAGGCCCTTCTTGGTCACGACCTTGAACGGTCCTATGAACCGTGGTCTCAATTTTGTCTTAAAGACTGCAGACATTGCATGAGTAGGTAGTTTTTTTGCATTTAATAAAACTTGGTCTCCGACCTCAAACCTTTCTCCATTGCGTCTGCCTTTGGCATCTGCATGTTCTTTTTGCATGTCTTGGCTTTCAGCCATAGCGTCGCGTACTTGACGCATTACGCTTAGTCTCAAAGAGACAAAGTCATTCACTTGCTTGCGAACCGCAACAGGGCTGACATCAGCTAGCCGCTCGGCTATCCTTCCCCCATCAAGCCATGAGCCACTGCGTGGCGGCGTCAGTGGGACGCGAGGGCTAACCAAGCCGCTCACATAGAACGGAGTGTAGCCTGTCGAGGCGTGCACTGCATTATTTAATGCGAACTCAACGAGTGGGAGCATCTGGCTCCAGCGTTTTGGCGCCTCAGCGCATACGCTTCGGAGGGTATCCTCCACAACGCGATTCACGCGTTCGGTTTGACCATCGGTCTGCGGATGGTCCGCTGTGGACATGTCCAAACGAGTGCCAAGCACTCTGAAGAGGGACGTCCAGAACTTCGCGGTGAAGCGCGGGTCTCGATCCGAGACAATTGCCTCAGGCAAGCCATGTTGGCGAAAGACTTGGTCTAAAAACAGCAAAGCTGTACCTTCACCATCTATGGTGTCCGGCACCGCCGCTAGATGAGCCATCTTGCTCAATCGGTCTACAACGACCACAATACCCGTGTTTCCTGCCTTGTCCTTGGGAAGGCCAAACACAAAGTCCATACTCATGGACTGCCAACATCCCTTGGGGACAGGCAAACTCGCCAATGGCGCTGCCGTGCTCGGCGCGGACTTCGTCCGTTGACACGTCTCACACGTGCGTACATAGGTGCCAGCCCACTTATACATCTTGGGCCACTAGTACATCGAGCTCACCGAGCCATAGGTCTTCTTCCGACCTAAGTGCCCGCCCACGGGCGTATCATGAACCTCATAGAGGATTCGATACTTTAGATCCTCATCATGAGGAACGACTACACGAGGGTTATCCTCAGAGTCGGTGCTGTAGTACAGCAGGCCGCCATCGAGCGAGTATCGATGCAGCCTCGCGCGTAAGCGCCCAGACAATTCCTTGTCAGAGTCTTTAAACTCTTCGCTCCCAAGAGCCCGTAGCAGCGCTACGCACATGTCGTCTTGTGCATACGCTCCGCGTATCAAGCCAGGCACTGACGACGTCACTGTCGTGACATGAGCTAACTCGTAGTCCGGCCTGCGCGAGAGCGCATCGGCCACTACATTAAGCCGCCCCGGCTTGTACTTCACCTCGAAGTTATACTCGGCAACGAAGGAAAGCCATCTTGCCATTCTGTGAGAGAGATGAGGCGACTGTGTCGCAGTGCGTAACGACGCATGATCAGTAAAGATCACAAAAGGCTTAGAGCCTAGCAGGTGTACCCTGAATTTGACTCGAGCATACTTCATTGCAAGTAGCTCTTTGCCATGAACTGGATAGTTCTTCTCTGCAGCTTTGAGCTGGCGAGACTCAAACGCGATCACGCGTCCACGCCCTTCGGCGTCTGCTTGTAGTAAAACACAACCGATTGCAAAATCGGAGGCGTCACAGACGACGCTAAACGGACTATCCGGGTCCGGTAGCGCAAGGATCGGAGCCTGAAGAAGGCTCTCCTTCACAGCCTCAAAGGCTCCGTCGTGCTCGACGTTCCAGCACCATGGTGCGTCCTTCTTAAGGAGATCTGATAATGGCCGAGCCATCTCCGCGTAGTTCGCACTGTACTTGTGCAAGTAATTGGCTAAGCCTAGCCACTTGCGTAAGTCTTTTTGGTTCTTGGGAACCGGCCAGTCCACGATGGCCTTGACTTTGGCAGGATCTGCCCGTAAGCCACGCTTCCCAATGAAGCACCCGAGGAAAGGTATCTCCTCCGCGCCAAAGACGCACTTGTCCAAGTTGGCATACAACTTATTAGTGCGCATGCACTCGAGCACCGCTCGCAAGTGGTCAATGTGGTTTTCCACGTCTGACTTTCCGTGCTCAGCACGACTATGGACGAATATATCGTCAAAGTACGTTTGTGCGTACGCCCGGTGGGGCCTAAACATCTGCGTCACAAGACGATTGAACGTTGCTGGTGCGTTCGACAGCCCCTGGGGCATCACCAGCCACTCCCAGAGCATACCGCTCGGAGTACTCACCGCTGTCAGCGGAATGTCGCTCGCTCTCATGAGCAATTGGTAGTAGCCATCGACCAAGTCGAGCGCGCTGTACAGCGTACAGCCTACCATGTTGTTCTGCAGGACATCCTTTGCGAGGAATCGGCGTTTGCGCCGGGATAGTGGCCGCATTTAGCTTGTTAAAAGCATGAACAATGCGCCACTTGCCGTTCGGCTTTCTGACACAGAACGTGGGTGTCGAGTGCGGAGACTTACTCTCACGCACCATCCCTGCCTCGTGCTTCGCACGGAAGAATGCGTCAATGACGTCACACTGCTCTCTCGGCAAAGGCCATTGCCTTGTTACGCAGTATTTGGTTCCAGGAACCAGGTCAATCTCATGACACACGCCTCGATCCGGAGGCAGGCCCGTCGGTGGGTCTTTTGAGACAGCGTCTCCATACTCCTTCACCACCGGGTAGAAGGGATCCGAAGGATCTTTGAGGATCGCCGATCCACTTCTTGCGCTCATCGCCTTCTTGGTGTCCTCTAGGACCGCGTCGTCCACGACGGATAAGGAGTTCAACTCCTCCTCAGGTCCCAGCAAGACCACCTCGGCTAGCTCGCCTGCCTTTAAGGCTTCGCCAAACTCGGCAATGGACATCTCGTCCAGCTCTAGCAGTGCATCTGCAGCGGGCAGAGTATCAAGGCTGATATCGCCTTCTACCTCCCCCGTCACTCCGTTCACGAGTGTATACAGCTGTTCACAGCAATCACGTGGAGCATCACCGCTCGTCACGTTGGACACATCGTTCGACGTCGAAGACGCCACAGACGCCCTGCGTCTTCTTCTCCTCTCCCTCCGCGACCGAGCCCGGCCGGATGAGGGCGGTGTGGCGACATCTCCGTCACCACCACCGGGTGCAGCAGCACCATCACTCCTCGAAGAGGATACAGTGTCTCCCAAGACACTCGGCTGAAAGCCAAGAGGTTCTTGACCTTCACACAGTGAACTAGGTGTCACTTCACCTGCATCTCCTGGGCCACGCCCATGATGCCTCGACTCGCAGTCGACCGCGACCCTCGGGTCACGCAGCGGTAGGTCATCGACCAGATTCATACCACTCAGTGGATTACGCGCCACTCCGCGCTCGTCCTCACCAGGACCCAGCAGCTGGTCATTGACCTGACCTGCACCGCTCAGCGGATAATGTGCCGCACCACGTACGCCCTCAGGGAAAACAGCAACCTCGTTGCTAACAATTTCGGACATACCAATGTCCAGCACTACGGCCGCCTCGGCCTCGTGCTCGCGCCAAAAGCGCTTCTACTTCCTAGCAGAGGTGGGTTCATGACTCATCAAAGCTCCACTAGGAGCAGGGTGCGACGCACCCAGCGTTTTCGACTTCCAGTCGATCCATGGCTCATGACGTTCCAGCCATGCCATGCCAAGGATGAGGTCATACCTCGCATCCAGGTCTAAGACCAAACAGCGTTCCACGCTATCGAAGTTCTCAAACTTCACTCCAAGGTCGACAGAGACCTTCGACACAGTTACCAGTGTCCCCGTCGCGAGACGGACAGAGATCGTATCTCTCGTTGGCACTTCCAGTGCCTCAGCATACAGCTGACTCCCTTCTAGGGTGGAGCGACGGGCGTAGTTGCCCGAGTCAATCAAGACTCTCCATGGCTTTGCAAAGCCCTTCATGTTCGCTTGAACGACCAGCAAGCCCGGCTTGCACACACTCTTCTCGTAAGAGAGCTCAACTCTCTTCGGGGCTGAGCCCCGTTGCCCTCTACCTCCTCGAGGTACAACAGAGCTCAGTTCTTCCCCAGTAGGCCGCCCCGCGCCTACTGGGAAATGCCGTTTCCCGGCGATGACCCGGAGGGTTGGCTCGCCGGAGCCACGCGCTTCTTGCGCAGAGGGCAATATGCCCTCAAGTGCTTAGTGCTATTGCACACAAAGCATCGGCGGATGCCGGCACGCTGCTCCGCAGCAAGAAGCTCCGCTTCTTCATCTTCAGCATAGCTGAGGTCCATCGGCTCTGGACCGCTCGAAGAGCTTGCGCTACTAGCGCTCCAACCAGGTCGAGCCGACCTTGTGCTCGGCATTTAATGCCACATTCACCGCCTCTTCGAAAGAGTTAGGGTGTACACGGAACACTTCCGTTCGAGCTGCGCTCACACGAAGTCCCTCCATGAACACGGTCACGCTGACCAGTTCTGGAAGAGGGTCCGCCGCCATTCCGGCGATAAGAGTTCTCAACTCTTGGACATAGTCTAATAACTCCTTCTTACCCTGGCGGGTAGCAAGGAACTTTGACCGGATACGGTACGCCTGATTAGGCGGCGCGAACACGCGCGAAAGCTGTTGCTTCAGCTGATCCCAAGTGGGAAATGCAGCGTCAACAGACGTGCCGCACATTAGTGCTCATTCGCGAGCGTGACCTCCAAGCCTGGAGATAGCCAGCGCCACGCGCTGATGCTCAGACTGGAGCAGGGCCGATCCCATGGCCATCTCGACCTCACGGGTCCAGAGAAGGAGATTCTCTCCATCCTTCCCCTCGAAGGTTTTTACGCTCACCATGAGCGGTTTCAGTCGCATAGACTCTTCACGCGTCATCGACGCCGCCGCCGTTGCGGCGCTCATCTTCTCTTGGACATGCTCCAAGAGCGCGTTCTCGTAGCGGGAGAACGATTCCAGCCTGGCAGTGACCGCCTCTGGACCTTGCGATGCAAGATGAGCCACGCCCTCCGGGCTAAGCAAGGACATAAGCTTATTAAGCGCGTCCTGCTGCGCCGGGGGCAAATTCGCGAACACGGGGTGTTCCATCCTCGCAGAGGATATAGTCAACCGACTCAGGAGCGGGATTGACTACAAGTGCTACCAAGTGCAGCGGGGCTGCCGTAGCTTTAGCGTCAGAGGAAGACGTTCGACTCAAAGAGTCACTAATACTAAGTTCCTTATCCAAAGGACACTTACAGCCCAAGACCAGGGCTCAAAGTTAACACCTTAACTTTTATGCTTCAAAACCAGAAGTCTTTTATTTACTATTATTGCGGCCAAGCCGCCTAGGGGTAAATGTATCTCTTTAACTATCTAGCATAGTTAAACCTAATCAAATGCATAACGTGTGGCTTTCAGCCAACGTACTGAGAGACCTTGTTAACTCTCCAACTTATGTACTGAGAGTTTGCTAACTCTCCGGGTACTTCGTACCCCTGTGTGTTCCACACCATGTAACCCCGTTACATAACCTACCTATAAATATACTCAGTTTACAATCTACCTTATATAGGTCACTTACCTCTCTTTAAATAAAGAGGGGACCTGTGAACTGCCGTTCACTGAGCGTTTGTATACTCTCGGAAGATAACTTCCTCTAGCGCAAGGTGCTGTGTGACCCCGTCACAACGCGGGAACGAAGACACTCGCCTACCACCAGACGCACCCGATACACGCGTTGATCCTCCTGCGCTCGTCCCACCGCTGCTGCTGCAGGCGCGGTCGCTTCCGGTGCTGTCGCCTCCGCCGCTTGAGACACGTTCCATCCTCGACCTCGAAACCAAAATGAGAATCCATTTCTCCCTCGTTCGGAAATAAGAAAAGTCGGAATTAGAAGGGTTGGAATTTTAAATTACATAATCCTGGATGCATACATGATTCAATCCTGAACATTACCATGATTGTAATTCTGGTTCCGAAATAAAAGTGTCGTCAATGAGGCCAACATTGGCCAGGCAAGGTGTATACATTTCAGAAATAGTTGCTACATTTGTGAAGTTGAACTGGCAGCGGGCAAAGTTAAACCCTCGCGGAGACTCAAAGCGTCGGCGCGCAGCAAAAGCTCGATACCTTCGAGTGGGCAAGAGAGTCGAATGTCTTGACTTCCTTGTTCTTGAGATGACTGTTGCTTCTGGTCGCATTTTGGTGGCAGGAAGCAGAGTAGCTCAGACGAGATGGTGTCGGGCACATCTCCACGTGTGTAGCGACAGAATGCGGGTTGGAAACTCACTAGCGTCTGCTGCTGTCGATGAGCTGGTAGGTCAGATGGAGAATTTGCTGCGCTATTCAGCTCAAGCTGCAGTGGAAGTGCATAAAGAAAATAAATTGGCTTTCGAGCCTCTTAAAAAGCGAATTGAAAGTTGAAATGCAGCACCAGCGCTTTAAGTAGCTGCAGAGTGCGATCGACGCACTTCCCAGCTATAGTAATGTGAGCCAGCAGCTCCTAAAGGCAAAACGCACACAATGAGGGTCCATTATTGTAGTCACGTTGGAACTTACCAGACTTTCACGATACATAATGGCGTGGTGAGCATCTGCACTATTAGAGGAGGATTTCATCGCAGTCACTACATCCTCCAGGCACTGTTGGGCTTCTTCACAGCACCACTCCAACGCTGGATCCTGAGCAATGAGGCACTGTGCAAGGTGATATCTCGCTTCCAGAGTCAAACTTGCAGTCGGCAGCAGAGATCGCAGAAGATCACTAAGCAAACAAAGCAAGTTTTCGGTGTTTAAAGCCTGAGCTCTCGGTACTCTTGATGTTCCGTTTACCAGCGAAGTTATGCGTACCTGGCTTTGGCAAACACTCGCTGATCCTTCAGCAGAAGTGCTTGCGTATACAAAGTGAACGGGCCCTCCTCTACCTCGTAGCTCTGCCGGACAAACTCCAGAGGTTCCTTGTTGTCATCACCGTCGCGTGCTGTCGGTGGTGCTTGACTAGATGACAGCGGCACTTCAGCTTCGTTTTTCTCTGCTTCGCCCTCGTGTTTTCGTGCAGATAGATCACCCAATTGGAGGTCCAATGGAGCTCCGGAGATAGGCGTAGGTGCCAGGACGACAATATCTTGACAGCGTGCTGCGGATGCACTCTGCTGGTCTTTCTTCCTAGCCACGCGATTCCCCATAGTACTTCGAAGTACCGAGTTCAAAGGTCTCACCCCTTCTTGAAGTACTGCAGTATTAATACACGTACTTCGACGTACTTCGATATAATCCTATTCACAATATTTACTTGCAACTTTGTTTCTCTGTCTCGACAGCTCTATCCGTATCAAACTCGACTACAGTCGTGTCCATCACCAACTCCCCATCCTCACTACGATGTTCTAGATCGGACAGCTCCGATCTACCGGGAACCTCAGCCAGTAGATCAGGGCCTTGTTCAGCCTGAGCCAGGTCTGCCGGTGTCCTTAGCTCCGCCATTTCACCATCAACCACGACAAGCACACGGTCTACAGCATTCAACAGCATCGCTCTCTGTGCTTGGTCACGCTGCGGTGACACTGTAGCGGACGGTAGTAGCAGCAGCACAGTTGCGTCCCGTAGCTCTTCATGCACCACGCGCTGTAAAATCTCTAGCGTAGCGTCATCCAAAACAAATTGTGGCGATTGCGACTCGTCTCCTAAGGGTGGAACTAGCACAGATGCGAACGCTAGCGCCACTACTGATGGCTCACTCAGCAGCGCACGGGCAAGACTAAGGAAAAATCTCTTTGTTGGGTTCTGCTGAAGACTAGAAGCACCCGGGAAGGGACCATCCAGCGAAGCTACACTTCCTGCAAGCCCCACAATACGCAACGCAGTCCACAGTCGCTCGTCTTCAATATCTTCGCCACTTGCATCAAGCTGCGAACGGACTGAACCGTCATATAACGCAGCGTTGGGCGCGGCTGCAGACACACAGGCTACACGCGAGCGAAGAGTTCGCAGTCCTAGAGTGGATATATCCACGCCATCCACCACAATTCGTCCGGCTGTTAATTCATGCATGCGCAGCAACGCACGGCCGACCGAAGACACTGAAGAGGCTGTAGACGACTCGAGAATCGCCACTTTCTCCCCAGCCTGGAGACGAAACGACACGCCTTTAAGAGCTAAGGGTGGGGCACCACCATCGCCGATCTCAAACATGTTGGTAAGCTCGTCAAGGATAGCAGCAGCAGGATCACGAAAACTCACGGTATCAAAGCGTAAATCTCCCTTGGTAGGCCACGAGAGCGATGGGTTGACTTCGTTAGGCGTAAGCGGAGCCGAGGCGCGTCTCGCGGCAGCAGTAGAGTATGCCGCACTCTCCGTGATTACTACCGCTCCTCGCACAGCAGCCTGAGTTCGAGCAGCAATGGGCAATACAGGGCTCAACCAAGCCCACACACGCACCAGCGACTCCAACGCACCACTATCGACCACCAGCACTTCGTACAGCGCTAAAGCCGAAACACTAGCACTCAGTGTGTATCGCAACGCCAAGAACGATGAAGCTGCCACAATTCCCACGATCCCCAAACCATACAACTGAACGCGTAACGCAAGCCACTGATCGATATGCAGACCAAGATGAGCATCACGGGCAGCAACATCCAACAACCAGAAGTGGTGACCCAGAACGCGATGCACATGCGCTAGTCCAAAGGCCCGAGCAACTCGCGCCCCTGCCAGCGTCTCAGCTGCATGGCTACGTGCCGCATGACGTGCTCTACGCTCCAAGTGAAGCAGATCACGAGCCGGTCGCAGATACATTCTCACAGTTTGCACATACATGTACACCACCGGAACTAGAAGTACAGCATAGTACCGTGTCACCACCGCAGCAGTCAGTAGTGCTGTCAAAGTCGAAGCCCCATGAGCCAGCACAGCACCAACCGCGAGAGGAAGTCTTGCATCCAAGGCAGTGAGGTCCTTATCCATATATGCTCGCTCGAGTTCACGTCTTCTGGAAAGACTGAGACGCTTTGAAAGGGATCGACCGCTTCCAGCGCCATATGCATCAAAGAAAGCCAAAGGAGCGTGCAGGAAAGCAGACGCTAGCGACAAGAAACCTCGACGCGCTCCTTGAACAGCCGCCACAGCGACACTGAGTGAATATCCAAGCGCCAGAAGACCAGCTCCCAATGCCAACGAAGCGTAAATGAGCTGATCCGCCACCAAGTTCTTCAAACTGCTTGAACGCACCCAGTACGCGACCCACAGCTCACTCGCCAGCTGCAAAGCTTGCCACATGAAGAGCAGAATGAAGATCAGCAGAGCGACTCGAAGCCCGCCGATAGCTTGCGTGTAGGCACGGACACACTTGTGCAGCCATTCCCCCTCTCTCCACTCTGCTTCTGCTGCTGTTTCACACGAAAGAAACTCGCGCAAAGGTCGTTCATTCAACAGGTTGCGACTTGCGTTGACGAAATTTTCCATAGCCAACAGCTCGATGTCTGCTGGCGCCTCTGTCAGATAATACGGCGGCTCATCAGTCCTTACAATATCAACACCCGAAGCCGAGTAGTGGACCCAGCTATCCGTCGCAACTTTTTCCTTTTCTCCATCGCTGTCCTCGTCTCCTCCTTGCTCCTTCCGTCCCTTGCCTTCATATATATCCCTTGTATGCACAAGTCGACCTCCGTCTTCGAAGCGAATGGCATCGTCAACAAACTCGGAGCAAATGAACTCTGCACGCGTGGTGACGACAACTCGCGTCTTGTTGCGTAAAAGTCCCACTAAACAACATGAGAAAATATCGCGCGCTACAGATCTCGGGTGGACGCGAGCAAGTGGGTCGTCTAGCAGATATACATCCGCGTCACTATAGCAGGCACGTGCCAGACTAACAAGCGCTTGCTGCCCCAGAGTTGGTTTCCAGTCTTTGACAGACGTGTGATCACCAGTTGGCAGCATTGCTAGTGGATTAACGAGAGCACAGGCGTCAAGCACGCGCTGGTACTTGCGACGGTCAAATGGAAGGCCGAACAGCACATTATCACGCACAGAGAGCGTCTGCTGCAGCCACGACTGCTGGGGACAGTAAGCTATAGAGCCACCTACATACACGCGACCACTAGCACCGTTACTTCCATCACACGCTTGCATTTCTCCCAAAAGAGCCGAAAGAAACGAAGACTTGCCACTACCAGGGCGTCCATGAACCACTAGCAGCTCGCCAGCACCCACAGTGGCATCCAGATGCTGAAAAATCACTGGACCATTCGTAGCCCAACCCAACGTGGCATCTTCAACAGCGATGATGACATCTTGAGGGTCGTATTTAGCTACCATCCCTTGACTATCACGTCCAGCTACAGCGTACGGGTCGAGTTCTTCCTGATCCATAAAATGCGACAGATTGTGCAGGGATTGCCACGCACATTGAGCTCCTTGTACCGCCTCCGGAAGACTTCGAAGTGGCGTCTGCATGAGACGCATAAGTGCTAGAGTGGCAAAAGCTGCTGCTGGTGTTAGAAAATGTGTGGACGAGTGGTAGCCTACGGCTAAGGCTGCTGTGGCCATTAATACTGGCGAAGCGAAGGCGAAAGCAGTCCCGGCGGCACCTCGTACTTGAAATTGCCACAAAGCTTCCAGCTCACGTCCACGCGTAGCACTTACACGCGCTCTAGCTGCAGGTTCCCACGCGTGTAACTTGACTGCAGGCATGGCGTGTACCATTTCCTTTGCAGAGGTCTGTCGGTCCTTTCGAGTTCGTCGAAGTCGCTCCAGTGAGCAGATTTGCAGTTGATGTAGCACCTGTGAGACCACCAGCGTCATGACTACTGCACCCACAACAGCTCCACAAGCTGCGAGGCCAATGAACTTCTCGATCAGAGCCAAAATTAACGCCAACATTAAAGGTGCCGCACACAATTCGTGCAGACACGCAGCGCCCTGCAATAGTTGCGTCACTTCAGCTGCGTAGAGAGCGTCAGCTTCTCGTACAGAGGCATTTTGGAGCCTCAGCGCCTTCTGGAACACCAGACTCTGTAGTGCC